>NW_010245432.1:41813-69831 GCF_000690775.1 Eurypyga helias | reverse complement strand
CTGGGCAGCCCATTCCAATGCCTGGTAACCCTTTCAGTGAGGAAATTGTTGCTAATATCCAATCTAACCTTCCCTGGTGAAACTTGTGGCAATTTTCTCTTGTACTATCACTTGTCACTTGGGAGGACAGTCCAACATCCACTTCTCTTCCACCTCATTTCAGGTAGATGTAGAGAGCAACCAGGTTTCCCTTGAGCCTCCTCTTCTCCAGGCTAAATAACTCCAGTTCCCTCAGCCAGTTCTCATAGGACTCCAAATATCTGACAAATAAAGGCAAGGAGGGGTGTGCTTCTCTCCTGCTTTTCAGCAAAGCGTCATAGAATTCTTTATGTTGAAAAAACTTAGGCTGTTTCCTCGTGTCCTGTCACTTGTTACTTGGGAGAAGTGACACCCACCTCTCTGCAACCTTTTCAGGTAGTTGTAGAGAGTGATAAGGTCTCTCCTAAGCCTCATCTAGGCTAAACACCCCCAGTCCCCTCAGCCACTCCTCAGAGGACTTGTGCTCCAGACTCTTCCCCAGCTCCATTCCCTTTCTCTGGACACACTCCAGTACCTCAATGTCTTCCTTGTAGTGAGGGGCCCAAAACTAAACACAAGATTTGAGGTGCAGCCTCACCAGTGACAAGTACAGGGGGAAAATCACTTCCCTAGTCCTGCTGCCCACACTGTTCTGATACAAGCCAGGAGACTATTGGTCTTCATGGCCATCTGGGGTACACTGCAAACTCATAAACAGCTGGCTGTTGACCAACACTCTGAGGTCCTTTCCCACCAGCCAGCTTTCTAGCCACTCATCCCCAAACCTGTAATGTTGCATGGAATTGTTGTAACCCAAATACAGGACTCGGCACTTGGCCTTGTTGAACCTCATATATTTGTTTTCGCCCATTGATCCAGCCTGACCAGATCCCTCTGTAGAGCCTTCCTTCCCTCAGTTGGATCAACACTCCTGTACAACTTGGTGTTGTCTGCAAGCTTATTGAGAGTGCACTCGATCCTCTTATCCAGATCATTGATAAAGATATTAAAGAGAACAGGCCTCAATATCAATCCCTGGGGAACACCACTTGTCACCAGAAAGCAACTGGATTTGACTCCCTTCACCACAACTCGTTGGGCCCAGCCATCCAGCTAGAATTTTACCCAGAGAAAAGTGCATCTGTTCAAGCCATGAGCAGCCAGTTTCTCCAGGAGAATGCTGTGGGAAACAGTGTCAAAGGCTTTACTAAATTCTAGAAAAACAACGGCCATAGCCTTTCCCTCATCCACTAAGCAGGTCACCTTGTCATAGAAGGAGATCAGGTTACTCAAGCGGGACCTGTCTTTCATAAAACCATGCTGACTGGGCCTGATCACTTGGTTGTTCTGCACATGCCACATGATGGCACAAAGATTAATCTGTTCTATGACCTTCCCTGGCACTGAGGTAAGACTGCGATCAAGTGACCTTGTGGTTTTTTGTTCCAGACTGGGCCTATACCACAACAGTGAGTCATCTCAACATGTTTCCATGATGGTAACTATATCATGCTTTTCCTGCTATACAATGGCTTCCTGATCCTCCTGTTTGTTGGCCCTGCTGCCTGCATTGGTGTAGATACACTTCAGTTGTGTTACTGATCCTGCCACCATTTTTGGTCAGAGAAGGCCCAATTCCTATGAGACTATTTTCAGGCACTCCCCTGGTTTCTGGTACATCCATAACCCTTGTGCCTTTCCTGCTGCATTGGTCTCCATCCCCTACCTCCACTGAGATGGTAGACCAAAGGTCCTCGCCAGCACAGCACCCTCAAACACAAGCATGCTGTCCCTTGGCTTATTTCTAGCAAGCTTGGATTTATCCCTTTCCACATTCAAAACTAGTTTAAAGATCTTTCAGTGATCCCTGCTAACTTCTGCACCAGGATCCTTTTCCTCTTTGGAGACAGGCATTCCCCATCTATCATCAGCAGGCCTGGTGCTGTATAGACCAACTCGTGGCCAAAGAACCCAAAATGCTGCCTGAGACTCCAGTCTCGGAGCCACATATTAATCTCTTCACTCATTCTGTTTCTTCCCTCACCATTCACTCCCAATGGAATGATGGAGGAGATCACCACTTGTACCCTTCGTCCTTTGACCAGATGTCCCAAGGCTCTGAAGTCTCTTTTGATTGCCCTTGGACTTCTTTTCACCACATTATTTTTGCCTAACTGAAAAATTAATAATGGATAGTAATTGAAGGGCTGTACCAGAGTCAGAAGTTTTCTCATCACATCTTTAACATGGGTCTCAGGAAGGCAGCAGACTTCCCTCATTAGTGCCTCTGGTCTGCATATTGGGCTTTCTGTTCATGAGAAAAGATAGAGAATCCCAGTCCTATCAAGAAATAAATCTGATGACTTCTCTGTAAAAGCAGTTGCAGGATTATGAGAAGAACAGATGAAACTAAAGATTAAAAGACCAGTAAAGAATTTAAGGGGAAGACTAAGTAGCCTGGATCATCTAAGTAATGTGCTTTGTCAAGGTGGAGCTTGAGATACAAACACTCTACTTGAAAGGTGTGAAGGTTTCATTTTTAAGAGACTTTTAATTCTTAATTGCTTATCATGCACGACAGTGACATTAATCTTTAAGCTTCTATCCACCATGGTATTTTTCCCAAATGTTTTCTAGCATTTCTGCTTTGTCTAAAGATCATTGCATCTACCATACAAACAAAAGTTTGCAGAAAACTTAATTCTGAATTTCCTAGGTAAGATAGTATGGTGCTGGTGATTAAATAAGTCTGGCATATTTTATGTTTATAAAATGTTAAACTACAAATGTGTATAAAGACATGAACAGATATTCCAGTGGTGAGAAGTAGATCCAAAGCAACACTAATATACCAAAATAAGATAAAAGAGTAAGGTCTGTAGAATGCCTGCTATTTTCACAGAAATACCAGGAGTATAAAGCAAAGAGAAAAGGATCCCTTAAGTAAGGTACTCAGGGAAGTAGGGAAACTTATTGGGTATATGACTGTCTGCTCCTGTATATATCAGTATTTGAGTGTATATTAGCATCTACCATTCTAATATGAACACTTAGTACCTCTGGAGAACAGGTCTGTCCTGAATTAGAACAGATAGTGACACAAAATATTTAATTCCTATAGAAACACAAACATCTAAATGTAACATCTGTTTCACTTGAAGCAGAATGCGAACAGAATGGTGAGGGACTGAGGGGACAATTGCAATCATTAGGGAACTCTAATGTTAGCTGTTCTGCAAGACAGAATATATTTCTCCAAAACAAAGCCAAATGGACTTGCTTAGAAAACAGACACAGATGCTGCATTTACTTTTATTTTCAAAATATAATATACTTCATGGCATATAATGAATTTTTAAATACTTGCTAATTTAGAATTTTGAGCAGCATTAAAGTAGTCTTTAAATGAAGATTAAAAAAAAGAAAGAATATCTAGGGCCAGACTCAGATTATTCCTGCAATAGGAATCCTAGAGAGATTCCCCTGCCCCAGAAAAATTGGAGAGAAAAGCTCCAGTCCCCCCGTCGTATGGCAGTAACATAACACCATTAGTAATCAAGAAATAACCTCCTTCCCACTAACTTCACTGGCATGTATCTTGGGTGTGACAGGACCAGATCCTTGAGATCTTTTATTAGGCTAAGCACCTTAACAGGTGAATGCAAAAGACTTTTAGGTTGCCGCTGAAAGCTGAACAGCTACTGGAACTAAAAAAACTCAGAGCAAGACAGAAGGGAAATAAAAGGGGATTCCCACCTCTAGACCACTGTGTCTCTGAAGAGATAGTCTTGCTTTTCCTCCAGTCTTGTCTTCAGTCTAACAAATTCAAATTTGTTACCTAACCTTCCAGTTTTTTGCAGTTGAACAGCATGTTTCCTATATAATTTGTGAAACAGATAACCATTTCTGACCTCTGGAATCATTTGCATAATAAGCAAAATGTAATGCACTGTTACAGTTGTTAATGGTCCATGTTTTAAGCCATCATTACATATGCCTGAAAATTCCTAATTAATGAATATGCAATTAAAGATTAAAATAATGAGCTCAATAATTAGGAATGAATTTTACCTACCTTGTTTGAGTAAAAGTGAGACTTCTACTGTTTGCAGTGAATGTAACAGACCAACTACAACTGAATAAATTCATTATACTCCTTAAAGGACTTCCAAGCTCACTATATGAATCAAGACTAAGAAGTCATGCAACTTCAGAATTCTACTCTGGGGGCTTGTATTATAATTAAGAAAGAAAAGGGAGAAATATGGCCTTAAAAAATAAAATAATAAAAAAAAAACACCAAAGTGATCAAGTTATTCTGAAATCTCAAAAAAAGTGGCTAAAGAGTGATAAATTATTACTTTAGATATTATACATCAATACTACACAAAATAAGCACAGTCTAGGACCTTCAACCTCTATGTTCTTATTTCTGCTTGTATCAGCATTACAAACAAATTACTTGTGAAGATAATAAGGGGTTGAGGTCTTTTGCAACCTGAATTATCCTATATTCCTATTTGAGATAATACACCTGTACATGCAATTTCAACAACAGTAAGCAAAAAAAGGTTCACACCAGAAGACTCAGAAAGAAGGATACCAATAGGTTGTCTCTTTTAATTTTTAATAAATCTCTGCCCTGCAGATGAGAAGAAAAAAACCAAAAGAAGTGTAATCTCCCACTCCTCAAGGCCTGACAGAACAACACAGAATATTAATCATCAGAGATGCATACCTCTACAACCTTAGAGCGTACAGCATACACTGAATAAAAATCAGCCAAGAAATTTTGTGTCTCTGATGGAAATGTACATTCAACAATTCAACAAATCAAACCCAGCAAGTATGTAATGAGACAAGACTATCTTTATGTAACAGGAACTGCAGTCCTATAACTGTTTCTGTTTTTCGTAATCTTTACACTCTTGGTCCACTGTGCTTTTTGCTCTTCAGCATTTTACTGCAAGATTTTTCATTGTTCTGTCCAACCCTACTGTCCATATTACTTGCATTTTAAAGGTATCTACACTTCAAAATTCCCATTTTTCCATTCTTTCTTGTATACTGAACGAAAATACAACTAAAACAATAGTTTTTTGAATATGCCGATTACAGGATTTCCTGGGTTCATTAAGCATACTGTGTTCCCACAGCTGACTATAACAAGGATGAACAATGCACTTGAGATTTTATTCCCGCTTGGTCATGATGTCTGCAGACTCTAGAAAAGAAGCTCACACAATCTATATTTAAAGAACAAGTACCTCTTCTCTGAAGTTTCTCATTTTCCTTTCTACAGAGTTGAGTACTTGCTGTGGTTTTAAAAGTTCTTCACAGTATTTACAGAACAGTGCAGAAGTTCTTTGCAGTGAATTATTCTAAAAGGCTTTAGAAAACTATTCAGATACGGCCAGTCATCCCAAGATCATTTCTGCTGATGATTCCAAGCATGATACCTCTCTGTACAAATGAGATGGGATGAACGTTCAGAAAAGCCCCTGATGTTTGCTGTAAATTGACACCTGTGCAGCACTTGATCATTGTTCTCTTCTTTCACATCCTTCATATTTTTCTCACAAGTTCATCAGACTGATTCTCTCTCACACGCAGAAATAGAGCTGCAAACCTATTCTGTATCACTCCTATCAAACCACCAGTCAAGTTATGAAGTTTTACTCTAGCTTTACAGGCATCCTTGCTCCTGACACCTCTGTGCCAAGTCTGAAACCTATTGAGTGCACCAAGAACAGGTACTGGAAGCAGGGAAGATGGCTTTGTCACTGTGTAAAGCAATCTACAGTGCTTTTGTATACACTGTTAGTACAAGCATCACTGACAACATAACAATACCTTAAAAATTGAACAACTTTTTTTTTAGTTTTAATGTCAAAGTTTATGGATCACTTGTACTATGTGACAGATTACCTATAACATTAGTGCTCTCATTATATATTCTGCTACTGCATACAAACATGATGATTCTTGTGGAATGGTTCCAAAAGAATATTTTAACCAATATCAGAACAGATTCCAGCATGAAAAATGTGGTAACAACTCTTAAAAGACAATTTTCATGTAGACTTAAAGTTCAGATTTAGCTTGAGTTAACAACTGCTGAAAACTGCTACCTGGTAAGTAATTTTTGGCAAGATGTTAAAAAATTCCCCAACCACTACAAGAACAACAATGTCTATTACACTCCCTGCAGAGCAAAGGTGTGCTGTACTGGCACAACTTATGGATTACTCTGAGCCCAAAAGACTGTCTATTCAGTTTGTGGCTGATACATTGCATTATACATTTCTTATGCTTATACAAGTTCTGTCATATTGTGTCTCTTCAGTAAATATGAAGAAAACTTGATTCTTCTGGGCTGTCATTCAAGCACCGTTTGCAGATTGTTTTCCATTAAAATTATGTGCTAGGGAGAAGATGAGCTCTGTAATCAGCTGTGCCTCTGTGTGGTACTGACATTATATCAGACCTTATTTTTAGTTATAAGTCTTCTGATATGCAGAGGATAACACATGAATAATGTACACAAAGCACAGCAGTTTCTCCCGTGTTACTTATTTCTTATTTCTTATCCAGCTCTCATTTCCCTCAGTGCATGAAGAGGGGTTCACCACCGTGAACAGATGGCATGGACATTGTTCCCAGGACCAGGTGAGAGCAGTGCTATGTGAGAGTAAGCCAGGAGCAGCCCTATAGGCTGGGCCTGATCCTGATAGCTCTCATGGGACTTGCTCTACAATTCTTTATCAGACATTGTAGGATTGTTCTTCTGTCCTAAAAGGTCACTGCCTCTGCCTGCATCCCTGTCAAACTGCCTTCCCTTGCAAAGCAGCCCACTCTTGTGGCCCCTTACATGAACTTTTTCCAGAGATGCTTACTCAGAGATATTTATAATTTCAGGCCAGAAAACCTTTTAAGTAAGCAGAAAAGGAAGCATGCATTCTCAGTTAAGCTCCAAATTTGTTTTTCCTCAGGAAGAATATTGGTTTTTAAAAAAGACCTCTTCAAAGCCTTTGCATTAGACTTGATGATTCAGCTCAGGAGCACTGAGTAATGCAGACTACATTGTGCATCTTGGGAGCTGTTTAGAAACAGATTGCATCTATGAAATATGTGGCTTTTATACCACCTGCATTGACATAATTGCCTGTGGGCCATTGATTTCATTTAAAAAATCCATTACAATTGATTTTATAGTTATATAAACCATGAATACAGAAGAATATCTAGCTAAATTTGTTTATCTATGAAAGTGATGTTATTGGTTTGAAGATCTTCAAACTATCAGTATTATGAATCAGAATCACATTCACCACTTAAACATCTAGAAAGCTGTCTGAACGATTCTTTTTGCAAGAAAATGACATATAGAGATGAGTTTAAAATGTGTTACTTACTTCACTTGCCTAAAGCAACAACTTTGCCTGCTTACCTTACATGTCTTATTTCTACATGCAATTACATTATTTCCATAAAGTCAATGAAAATATTAGCATAAAAATGCCACTGAATATGAATAAATTAACATGGCTAACAGAAAGGAATATGGAGCAATACCTAAAGTGCTGAGTTATGTTCTCTGGTGTTGCATATAACTAGGCAATAGGAAGTTTGAGAGGACCCACAGAACATCTATTTGCCACGAGCCACAAAAGGCTTTCAACAGCCTGTAACAAATTTCTGCAATTAAAGATGATACAACATTATGATCTGAGGCAGAGAGATCAGGGACATCCTCAGTATTCTAGATACCTTTAGTAATAGATGACTTGCACATTGAATACATTAAATATATTTTGACTTAATAATTGGTTTTGTACCTACACTATCAGTAATGTCAACATAAAAACTTAAATTGCCTCTTTTTGCCTTCATACTTCAGAATTAGTTTAAATCAAATCAACTTGACGAACTAAACTGAGAGGCGACTTGAAGTTCTCTGGACAATGGCTAATGATAAATGGTAATGCACTCAGTTATGAGAAGTTGAAATGGGGTATATTTCCAGTATTCACATTAAATTTAGTTCTGACATCTTCATTTACATTCTGCAAGGGGGAATAGAAAACACATTAATGAAACTGACAGCTAAATTGGGAAATGTTGCAACAAGGACAGAGAAATAGCATGAAGAGAAATAGGGCTTTGAAACAGGAAATAAAATGTATTCAGAAATTTGCAGACCAGAACAAATAAGAATTTAATATTCCCTCCAACCCATCCCAGGAAAACTGCATCAGAAGAAACTGAGAAGTACCAATTTCCAGGAGAGTTCTAGATACTGATTAATATAAGAGTAAAGTTGGTTTATTTTTTTTCCTGATGGAAAGAGAGAGACATATGTCCATGTGGGGCTGTTCATCACTATGTATTTGGATCACCTTATCTGTCCTCATATAGTAGGAAAATTATGATTTTTTCTAATTATAGTTAGAGTCATGATAAAATATAACAAATTTTGCAAGCTTAAATTGCTATATCCAAGAAAGACATTGAACTGATAAATTGAGATGATTGAATGATGAGGAATGATAAAATAATCAAAGGTGTGTGGTTTAGGTAAGCAATTAGTGTGGGAGGTCATCAGAGCAGCCTGCAAATGTCCACTGAGGAGTATCAAGGATGAAGGAAGCTCAAGTTCCTACAAGTAGGTACACACATCAGGGAGTAAATTGGATAAAATTATGAAACTGAAAATTCAGAACCAAGTCAGTACTTTCCAACACTGAGGTCTATTAAACTTTGGGAATTGTCCCTCAGTGAGAAGTAGTGAGATTTTCATTACTCTGGCCGACTTACATTAGACAGGCCAGTCCAATTTTACAACAGGGAATAATTGCAATGGCAGGAAGATGGACTAGATAACTCTAAAAACTCTTTTTCAATCCCTAGCTTTTACGACACAAAGGAAATCATCTGGAAATATAGGTTGCAATGGGAAATGCCTCCTTCCTAATGGTTACAAATAAAAGCACTTTCCAGATAACATCCTCTCTTTTATTTCTCTGCTCTGACTACACATTATCACATATGTTTTTAAGAGAAACTTATAACATACATTTTAAAAGAAAACATAATACACAGAAAAGAGCACTGAAAAGAATCATTCTGTGCCTAAAAATGTAAAATCATTTTGCATTGGCAAAAACAACATGTTTCTTTTCATTTCAAACAACCGTAGATAATGCAAATGAAAATTATATATATCTTGTGCAAATTCAAATGAATGTAAAGAAAGTAAAAGAAGTTGAAGAAAACAGAAGAAAAAAGGAAGAAAATCAATGCACTCAATCACACACATTTAACACACAATACACCTAAAATTTCTTTATTCTGTGTGGTTTTTTGTTTGTGGGTTTTTTTTTTCCCCCACTAGAAAGTATTACACCCTACTAGGAGGTATTGAATACATTTGGGGTTTTGGGAGCATAAAGACATTTTTTTCGCTTTTGCAAACCCATGTTTCTTTCTTTCAAATGGGCAACAAATTAATTATTACATGGAGTAATTAGAAATGTACATTCCCTTTAATTCTGTGGGAACTCCAAATCATCAGTAATAGTATGAAGAAATTTAAGTTTGGGGAAGGTTGCTAACATTGCAGCCAATGGACAGCAGTTTTTAATGTTGTTGGAAGCATTTATGCTCAAAGTACCTGCTCTGGACATGTTTCCCTTCACTTGGTTAGTTGAGACTGCATTTTTTACATCAAAATGCTTTTATAACCCTTACTTCCACATGTCTCAAAGACATTGATAGACTACAATTTCTGTATTAGATACTACCTCACTTTCATGGGTTTCATGTCGAATACAGAGATTCTCTGTCCTAAGCTGGACATTATGATCATTTGAATTCCTTCAGTAGGACTTAAAAGAAGCACTGTATTTTGTAGCACATTTGCTAGAAGCCATGTTGAGATCCTATTAGATTGCAAATAATATGCAGTGAAATCCAGTAGTATTTCTGCCTAGTTTCATGCACCTTTTGTATCTTTATGTTTGTCTAAATGTGTATATATGTATAAAGTGCATGTATATGTGTATCTATAATAATAATATAAGGTTAATATTTATAAAATGTATTTAATAATGTATAATAAATATCATGTTACATATACAACTGATATGCATTTCTAGTTTAACACAAATCCAAATATTTGGGTATCACTGTATTTTGTTTCAGAATCATTGCCAATATTATCACTGATTTCTATAATAAATTGCTATTTCTTCATCAACTCAGTTTTCTCAGAATAGATTTGAAGGTACGATTACACATACATAACCATGTCAGCAAAGGCATTTAGACAGAAAACATTTCAGATGATGGGTCATAGCATACCAAACTCATTCTTCAACGCTGTTTTCTCGCCTTCAGAGAAAGGGTTTGAAAATGTTCTGAGGTGTTACAAAGAAATTTCTTGTTTTCTGGAAAAACGGGGGTCATATGCAAGACACAAATGCTGGTTTATATTTAAGTAGTGCAATAATGGTTCACAATTCGGCAGAACTCCTTTAAGCTCCAATAGTCAAGAAGTACATAAACATATGTTGAGATACATCCCATTTAAATATGAATTTGCAACCATTAACTTTGGCTATGCTGAAATAAAATAGAACAAAAAATGCACAAAACTATACAAGCTACTGGGCTTGCAAAAGGTGACAATGAGCTTTGCACTCTCATCAGCTGTTTAGCAGGTTATTACTGTATCTGAAGAAGACAATAGATTATTACATCATTGGAAGAATAAGAAATAAGTAACAATTAATACACCTTAATGCAAAAGATTTAACTTACAGCCTTTTCAAATTTCTTTATCTTTTAAGCTTTTCTGAAGCGTCATCAGATCCTCCATCTGTATAGGGATATGATACAGCTTACTCTTCTTAGCTTAAGTTTCTTGATCCCTCTTGGGCTAATCTTTGGAAAATGCCTGCTGACATTATCAAATAGAGTGTGAGACACTGAAGAGATAAAACAATATAAAAAGCAGTAGTGGCTAAACCAATTTAAAAAAATGGAGGCACATCCCCTGTAAAACCATGTTAAGAAAAGAAAATTGATGAAGCAATGAGAGACCCACAGACAAACATGCAGGGTGTCATTGTTATTTTTAAACAGCTTGAGTCATGTTATTAAAATGTCTAATAGCTACCCTTTACAATGACAATAAAACAGAAATGTGCTTAGTAGCTAGCATCTAGCACAAACTCTTGCCTTTCAGAAATTCTATAAATCTAAATGCTGTTTACCATGCTTCAAGCATGCATAAGGATGTGGTGTCCTAAGAACAGGTAAGAGGAGTATTACAGAAGGCATTTCCATCTTCAGGAGTCTGCAATATACTTATTCATGAAGACTACAACATAAGCCATTATGAAAAAGACAAGTAGATAGATTATTTCTGCTACAGGCACAATGTGCAAAAGTGTCTCAACTCTCCGGCTTGCCAAGGTTGTGACTGGAAGGTAGATGATCCATTTATATACAAGAAAGCAAGCTCTTGATCATTATCCAAGTCTCACCAAATTTTCTAACTAAAGAAAGGTACAGATTTGTAAAAAATTTAGTTAAGAACACACAAATTACTATCAGAATGAATAATTTCAAACTGACAAAAGCCAGGAATATTAAGTTGAATTCACTGTGGTGAAGGTGATTGATCACAATTTCCACTGTGACTAAACTTGAGTAATCAGGGACAAAATTTAGTAACACTACAAAATATGCAAAACTATCTAAGTTCTGCTTTAATTTCTAGTATCATAGAATCATAGAATGGTTTGGGTTGGAAGGGACCTTAAAGACCATCTACTTCCAATCCCCCTGCCATGGACAGGGACACCTTCCACTAGACCAGGTTGCTCAAAGCCTCATCCAGCCTGGCCTTGAAGACATCCAGGGATGGGGCATCCACAACATCTCTGGGCAACCTGTACCAGTGCTTTACCACCCTCTCTGTGAAGAACTTTTTCCTGATAGCCAATCTAAACCTCCCCACTTTCAATTTAAACCCATTCCCCCTTGTCCTGTCACTACAGGCCCTTGTAAAAAGTCCCCCCCCAGCTTCCTTGTAGCCCCTTCAGGTACTGGAAGGCTGCTGTAAGATCTCCCCGGAGCCTTCTCTTCTCCAGGCTGAACAAGCCCAACTCTCTCAGCCTGTCCCCATAGGAGAGGTGCTCCAGCCCTCCAGTCATCTTCGTGGCCTCCTCTGGACTCGCTCCAACTGGTCAACATCCTTCTGATGTTGAAGGCTCCACAGCTGGACGCAGTAGTCCGGGTGGGCTCTCACACGAGCCGAGTACAGGGGCAAAATCACCTCTCTCGACCTGCTGGCCACGGTTTCTGTATCCTGATTTACAGAAAATATTTCTGTCAGCTAACACAGGTCTATAAAATGGGATCCCTCCATTGTTTACATGGTGAACTATAGCAGTCTAAAAGCTAAGCCTTTTGTACAAAGAAAGTATTAATCATGCTACTACACTTGCTTCTTCTCTTTACCTACGGACATAACTCTGGAAAAACAGCTTTCTGTTGGGATTTTAAATTGACTGGACTGCAGTGATCACACACTGGTGACACTCGCAGTCCTGAGGGATATGCATCAGGCAAAGAATGAAGTCAGGACATTGAATTTTAAGAAAGCAATCTTCACATCTGGGAAAATACCTTCAGGGACAAAGGAGCACAGTAGAGATGGCAGATATTTAGGGTTGCTTTCCACAACACAAGAGCTTTTGATCCCCAGCTGTAAGAAATCAGAAAAGGAAGGCAAGTGACAGGCATGGATGACTTGAGACCTGCTGAAAAGGCAAGAAGGAAATGCACAGGCAGTGGAATCAGGGTCAGGTACCCTGTGAACAGTATATGGACACTGCCCTGTTGTGTAGGGATGGGGTCAGGGAAGTAAAGGTGTGGATGATGCAGAACTTGGCAAGGGACACAAACAGTAATAAGAAGGACTTCTACAGGTATGCTGGTCAGAAAGGAAAGGTCAACGACAATATACTCCACCAATGAACATGACTTGGCAAACTAGTAACAACTGAGGCTGAGGTACTCATCAACTTTTTTGCCTGTCTTTACCAGCAGCCTCTCTTGCCACACATCTCTAGTGGATGGACTGCAAGACAGTGACTGGAGGAGCAAAGTCCTTCCTACTGTAAGAGAAGCACAGGTTGGTGACCACACATAAGTCTATGGGACCTGATGAGATTAATTACAGAGTCCCGAGGGAATTGACTGATGTAGTTGCCAAGACACTCTCCATGATATTTGAAAAGTCATGGCAGTCAGGTGAAATCCCTGGTGACTGGAAAAAGGCAAACACTGCAGCCACTTTTAAAAAGAAGAGAAAGGAGGAACCTGGGAATGACTGACCTGTCAGCCTCACCTCTGTGCCTGGGAAGATCATGGAAAAAATGCTCCTAGAAACTATGTTAAAGCACAGAGGACAGGGAGGTGATTCGAGACAGCCAGCATGGCTATACATTGCAATAAACATTTGCATAGAAGAGAAATTTCTTAATGGGTATTTATTCTGGAAGCCATAAATCTGTTTGCACCATGCTTAATCAAACAAAGATTATCTTGAATTTAGTTATCTTGTGTAACAGTAGCTCTGAAATTAAATTATTATCAGCTTCATCATGGCTTTGTCATGGGCAGTTGTGACTTGGAACTAGTATGTATGTCAGTGACTGCAACTTCCCAATTACTTGACATTCCAGGTAAATTAAGGTAGCTTGAAAATATCACAGTTCATTTGTGGATGCGGTACAGACATACTCTCAGATCTTAATGTGACTGTTACTCTGAAGGAGGATGTTCATAGCCTATTTGTACTGCAGAGTAGAGGAGCACCCTCTAGTCCCATCTGGCCTCCAGGAGGAGCTCCGGGTACATGTCACTCCATCTCTTCTTCAACTCCTTCTTGTACTCTGAGTTTTACCGAATTTCCATTAATTTCATGGAATGAGAAAGGAGATGTGACATGTTCTTCCAGGTCCTGACCAGTCAGCTGCAGAACTTAATCACTATACATATGAAACTTAAAACCCCTTAACCTAGCTTAGATAAAGCAGTCAACTTTTTGAGACAACAGCACTGAGAAGTAAAGCTGTCATGCACAGCGTGGATCTGATTCGTTTCTTCAGTGACACTAATTCAGTGTCAAAAGCATATGGGTTCCTGCCAATTCTTCTTTGAACTCTTACCCTTACTGTTGTACATGTAAACTGGAGTCAGAACAGAAGCAAAAGCAGAACTGCTGCAGTTTCTCTATATATTAAAAGAAGCTCTTAATTTTATCTACTGTAATTTCAAAGACACAATCTAACATTCTAGAGGTTAACATAATGCTTGACATTATGTTAAGCAGGCCTGACACTGCTTTACCTGGTAAAATCTTGCTGTTCCACTGAGTTTTATTTCCTCCCAAGCCTTCATTAAACTTTTTTACAGTTGCATGGTTCATCTTTTCAGCAGTCCTAACTGGAAAAGCTCTAAGAATGTCATATGCCTCATCATCTGTGCAATAAATGAGGATGGTTGCTTGCTTTTCATCAAAGTGTCTCTGATAACTTCTGTGATGAAAATCTCTGCCCCTGTAGTGACTTGGTAAAATCACTACATTTAGCAGGATGACATTTCAAAACACTTAATATCCCATTTCCACTGCTAAAAGACCTTTATTTTGTCAGTATAGAAACGGTCATAAAGATATAAAGCTGAATATATTACTTAAGAGAATAAAGTTCACATTTTAATTTCATATAATGATTTTGAAGAATTTGACAGCAAGGCAGCCTTCCACCAAAAAAAAGACAAATATTACAAGCATAAAATAAGCTTATTTCAACCAGATAAGCCACCCAGCTGACTCTCCACCCTAGCTCCTTTCCAGCCTGCAGCCTGAAGTATATCTTTGGACTTGGTAGACAAAACACTATTAAATTTTATCAAGGATTATTTTTCTGTCTGTAAAGTACTTACAGGAACATTCCACACCACAATTTTTTCTGATTGCTGCAGTAATCATCGAGACTGTAACATTTGAATGTACAGCTAACAGGCAAATCCTCAACTGCAAACTAAGTGAAAGATGAGATTGTCTGGTTTAACACTTGAGCTGGCTATTCTCTCCAAAACATTTCAGGTTTACGTCAAATGATTTTTTTTTTTGCTGAAGTAGGAAAAAGATCCCCAGAATCCTGAGAAATTAGATGTGAAGAGAGTAAAGAAAAAGACAAATCTTAAGCCTTGCAGAAATCCCGCCTACTGAAAAATAAACACAAATAACTATATAGGGCTCATGCTTTTTGCATGATTCTCACAAGGTCAGTATTTCATTTATTTCTGAATGAGTAAAACGAAACAATATTTTAAAACTCAAATCTGATGGGCAATTTTCTTAATGTTACTACTCACTATCTTTCAAGTGAGATATATTCCATACAGATACATTACCATGAAGCTGACATATATATGAACACTTAAATTGTCTAGAAATCAATCAGGAGGAGGGAAAAGAAAAAAAAAAAAAAAACCACAAACCACAACAGAGTTCTCATGATCAGTGATACTCAGTGGGGTAGCTGTGTACATATTTCCCATATCCAGCTAAAGGATGATGTAGAAAGCATTGGATTCCAAAAGGGCTGACTGTCAGCAGAGATTTAAAACAACTTTTTTATGCACTTTAACAAGCAAAAATGGACAACAAAGAAATAATAGTGAAGGAGATTAGGTCTTCAGTTTTCAGGTGCTCCATTTTAAAGTTCTTCAGAAATGACCATTAAAAAAATGAAGACAATGGGGCTAAAGGTGCTAATTCTCCCAGTCCAGAGTGTTATTTCTGTAAGAGCTGAAGACTTCATTCAAGTTGATAGAGGCTCTCATTCCATGTATTCCCGACCCCATATCTGATCTTTATATCCAAATTTCTAAATTTCTGTGTAAAGATACACTTTTCATTATTGTGGTTTACTTAAACATTAGTTATCTATGTCTTTATGTATGCCTTAAACATTAACTCTGCCCTGACTAAAACCAGTTAAGAAACCCAAATAACATTTTGAAAGTTTTAAAAGTTCTTCTAATAAGATTTCAAGGAACTTCATTGGCACAAGAATATTGTTAAGAAAGCAATACAATGCAAAATCTGTTTAAAACATTGGCTCTGAATTTTCCCAGTGTACGTCAGATTTTGAGAAAATAGATATCTAATCTCATTTGTAGATTAAGCCTTTGTTATGCTAAATTGTCAACATAGATGCCACTCTATTATAAATATTTCTTTTGTGTTTGGTAGTTTTTGTCAATAGGTCTCACCAAGCCATTATTTCACAATCAGGAAGCAAAAACATCTTCCCCTAAAAATGATATATATGAAAAACCACAGCTGAATTATACTAATGTACTTTAATATAAAAGTTAGTGGATGTCTGGCATACAATCTAATCTTCCTCACTGATTAAGATGATTGTTTTATGAGGTGCACCTGATCTTCTTTATTAAACTAAAGGTATGTTTCACAGTGCGTTTCTCATGAGAATGGAACATTCTTACCTGTACAAATAATTCAATACTTCCATTTGTAAAAAGAGTAATGCTAAAAGGGTTAAAAATGAAAGTAATCTTCTTTTTGTTTCAAATGCTAGATTGTTATCTGATTTTAAACCAAAATCTCATGTTGCTTATTATGATTGCTCTGTTGGGCAGCTGCAATGAATTCCAAGTAAATTTAGAGACAACTTGTGTCCCAAAGCAATATTATTACTTGACTCTATTAACAACAATGCTTTAGAGTTACAACAGATTCAAGTAGAATTCAGCAAACCTGCAGTTTCCTCTTCATTTTGCTACTTTTCTACTACCTTACTATGTAGAAATCATTTCACTTCTGTGCCAATTTTGCTGAGGAAGAGTTAATTTTCTTCAAGGTAGCTAGTATGAGAGGATGTTCGAATTTGTGGTGAAAAGTGTCGATAATGCAGGGATGTTTTAACTGATGCTGAGCAGTGCTTACACAGAGCCAAGACTTTTCTGCTTCTCACACCACTCCACCAGTAGAATTTGGAAGAATTCTATCTTCAGATAAGAACCCTTGTAATTACAGAAAGGAATATCACAAAGAAAGTTTATACATCTTTTGGCTCAGATAAAATAAAAAACCAACTCCTACTCTCTCCGTCTCCACCCTCCCACCCCCCAAAAAAATGCCCAAAGCATCTACATTAATCATTATATTTATCACAAAAATAATTGATTGAGATTTACTGGATTTGAGACTTCTAAATGTATACTGTAACATGTTTAAAGTGTTACAAATATGAGAGCATTTAACACAGCTGTAAACATTGATTCATTATGTATATACCAATAATTACCATACCTTATCTATTAAAGACTGAGGTTTTTTGATTCAATATTATCCAACTAATTCAGTGAGACATAAAATCAACAGAAATGAGCCCTTTCAGTACAAACTGTCTAATCTTGCTGTTTTGTAACATACCCGGCAGTGTCATTAAAATAATATTGTTTTTACAGAACTCAATAACCTTCTAAAATATTGTGCCTAATCAGAGACAAGCGATGAGTCTTTATACAGATGCATGAATTAATTTCAACAGAAATTCTTCATCATGGTTCAGTAGGAAGCTGATTTTTCACAAGATTTTCCTTCTGATCAAACTATTTTGATTTGTATGATAGTTCTGAGTGCAGATTTTTAAATGCCACATTTCTGATGTTTTGCTTGTCCTGAATAACAAATAGATTGTTTTGTGAATAAGTATATCTTTTGTGAATATTTTGTGAGTGGAGTTTAATGATCTGGCGTTTGTGCATGTGCATCAATATTTTTGTTAATTAGGTTGTTTATGTTAATTATACCATTAAAAAGTAGTCTGTTATAGTAATCATATGGTGACAAAAGGTTAGAAAGTAAATGAAGGAGGAAAGCAGCACAGATTTTATCATTTCAGTTGCAGCAAGTGTCACACAGCAGTTTTCAACATCCCTTTAAGAGGTGCTGTGCCAGTGAAGCTCTGTAAAAATGTTCTCAGTCATGCACATATTAATGTCTAAATTCTGCTGACACACTCTTGTTTGCACAATAAAGCTCATATACAATAAACTGCATGTATGCATCAGTGATATACTAATGATGTATTAAGGTTACAACAAAAGCACCATTGCAAGAGAAGTATTATGTCTCGTTAGATCAAGTGATATCATGGGAAAGCAGGAAGGATCCTGGCTGCACAGACCTTTTCTTGAAGTTGAATAAGCTGTCTTTGAAACTAGGTCTTCAAGGTTGACAACAACTGCTTCATTTTTATCTACAGTCAGTGGGTTAATAGGGGTTAGTGCTTTAGGGAGTGTGATATATTGAATTTTGAAGGTGTACCTTTTCCAGATCTCTGAAAGAGCATCACAACCTTTATATACTTTTCCTTTCAGAATATACCTTCATACCCTTTTTGGAAATAAAGGACACAGTGCTGCTGGATTTTCTTAGCTAATACTGATAACTGTATATAATCTTTGTAAACATACTAAGAATCCCATCTTGTAACAAAGTGAACGAGTACTTCTGTTGGAAGACTTTCAGAATCTGGTACATAGACAGTCACAATATCATAAAGGTACTTGTTACGGCCTTGACTTCAAAGCTACACATATGGACAACATGAAAGGAAAACATCTGCTTAGGTCAATGTACATTTTTTATGCAGCTTTGTTATACTTATGCACTCTCTATTCTCTTTTGAATACCTGTGCAGAAATGACAAGAACTCTGAAAGAAACTTTAAATTTTTCGCCATTAAATCTCAAGGAACTGTGCTACTCTGCTATTCCATTTATTTCATATGGAAATAAAACATCATCATGTTAACGTGGAGTCAGAACAGGGCTTTGTAAAATAAAATAAAACTGCTTTTTGTAATATAGAAGTTAAAAAAAAAAGAAAATAAAAAAATGCAGGTCACATACATGATTATTTTCTAGAACTCTTGTTTACAACAGAGCAATTGAAAGAAAACCCTACTAAAATGTGTTGGAATTTCAAAAAGAACTTTCAATTGTTGTTTAAACACTGAAGTTCAAAGATATACCATGTCTCTGACATTTCTTCCTGACTTCTTGACCAGAATGGAGAAGGTAAAGTAAAATTTGCAGCTCAACTGATTAACCTAATAGATAAGATGTTCTAATATCAGATCAGAATGTATATTGAATTATAAAGGGCTTTTAAGTACATTCTTTCATTATGTTTCTCATTTATCCATAACACAGCTATGTCAAAATGTAATTATGCAGAAGATCCCCATCATCATGAAAATGTTTAGTCAGCATGCATATTCAAATAAAATATTTTAGTGCACGCTTTATAATCAACAGTACCTCTAGGTGCTTGGCAGATACATAAATTTGGAAGCAATATCTTCTACCAGATAGCTGCAAAAGTTGCAGGGGTTTTATTCCTGTGGGTAGCCAAAATTCTCAGAGAAGAGGATGCAGTAGTCTCTCTGCAATAATTGAAGATACCAAAACTGGGTCTATAAGAAGGCAGAATAGAGAGCATATATTTGTGAGATATGAATCTGAACCATATCCAAAAATATATCAATTAGTAGTAGCTACTTATTCGTCAAGATTCTAATCCCATAGGGAAGACTCAGAATGGCAGAAGATTGATGATATTAGAATAATATTAGAATAAGGTAACTTCTCCATTAAAAATCAAGAACAAGCTGCTGTTACTAGACTTATTTTGTAGAAATAAAGGAAAATAAAAAAACAAACCAGATTGTACCTCTCTCAATTATTTTGCTGAAGAATTAACAAAAAAAGGCATAACATTATCAAAATGGGAATTTAATACAGCACTAGTATTAAGGGCAAAGAAATTCAAGCTCCATTTTTTTTCTATTTTTATTCATGATTATGGTAAATCTTCACAGAATTTCACCAATAGATTCACATTCCCTAGTGCCCCTCCACCACAGAAAGTTGCAAGAAAACTTTCATACCTTAATCTCTCACTGCAGCTGGCATTATAACAGAGCGAGGAGAAAAATAAATTGTAGAGGAACTTTCAGCAGCACATACCATACAGCTACATGCTAATGCAGTCTTTCTTCCTCCAGTGCTCATATTCTTTCAATAGAGTCCCATTACTATCTATGCATCCTTTCTGAATAAGGTGAGCCTCCAGCTTGTTTATCTGTGGAAGTTGGAGGGAAGTGGGCTGGGAAAAAGGCAGAAACTGAGATGAGGAGTATCACAACTTAGTAATTCGCTGTTCTTAGTAAGACTAGAAAATAAAGCTTAAGAAATTCTCAAAACTTAAAAAAAATTAAACCACAAAAGCTTCAGTGTGGGACATTATTCTAGAAGCAATTTATAGAGATTTTTTTTTCTCTGAATTTGAGTCCCAGCAATCTTGCCTTGCACGAATGCCTAATACTAATAAATGGTGTTTAGAAAGAGAGAACATATCTTTAAATACACTAGTCTGTTCTTGATATGTTGCAATCAAGTCCTAGGATTTTGAATAACTTGCTGAAATAGTGCAAAATAAAAAAAAGATAAATCATGTCTGTTATGCACATATACATTTTTACAGAGTTTATACTTTTCCATCAGCTCAGGGTGCTTTCAATGCTGGAATACTAGGAGCTCAAACACTAGGTCCTCTGCAGCAAATTCACACAACATTTAAAATTGGTGGTCACATAAACCTTAACTATTCTAGAAGAGACATCTCCCTCAAAGCCATGACTGGAAAGTCAGCTCACTCGGCAGACATTTCCAGAAATATCCCTGACTCCTTGACCTTTTATACCTTTTCTACATACATATGATGCTTTTGAAGAGACAAGAACTTGGCCTTATACACTTCCTGACCTTGCTCCATACATTCATACAGTCATCATCTGAGAGACCCAAAGCACAGTGGCAGGTTTCCTGAGAGATCTGAGGGTTGGCTGGGCTTGTCTCGGCATGTCCTGCTGTTGTTACAGGACTTTCAAGAAGGCAATGCTGGTTTCTAGCTGACAGGTACACCTCATCCCAGTTTTCCATTGTCCACCACCACCTCAGTGCCTTATACAGGAGGCTGACATGTTCAAGCTAAAAGAGGGCAAGATCCCAAGTTTTCTTCCCTTGTGTAATGTAACAGTTGTTAAAGATTATGCTTGAATGTTTGTATTGATATATGTGCTATGAATAGATTATTTTTGAAACAGATAATGTGTTGGGCTCAGAGTTAAAATACACTGTAGACCCTGATATCCAGGGATCCTCTGCAAAGTAAATGCAGACACCTTGGATACGATGACTGGCAGTGCAGGCACATATTCCAAAAATTTCAGCCTTTCTTCATTGGGACCTTGGATCATATCAGGTGAAACTCAAGCAGCAAAGCAGGAAGACAATCTGCTCATTGGAAAGGGTGGAAAAGTTCCTCTGTGTATGTGCCTACTTCATTATTATACATAGTAAGGAGCACAGCGTGACATCATCACTTTCAGGAATTTTCAGAGAATTGCCTCTGAAACTGAAATGTTAAAGCAAAAGAAAAAGCATAAAGAATAAATGAGACCAAAAGAGACATAACCAATTCCTGTTGTAAACAGGCAGTTTTAGGGTCCAAAGATGCAAGTCAGTCAAGTAATTTTGTCTTGACACAAATGGCCTTCAGCAGAGCCCACATGATGTATGAAATACTCCCTCCATTAATAATTTAAACCATTCCAAAAAGAAATATATTGCTTATGGAGTTACTTCTCCTCAGATAAATCACTTTTGAGAGAAAGGAGACTACTATTAATAGAAAATTCAAAATTTGACAATAAAATAACTAGTTTAAAGTAATTAGCAGCTCCACACCTGTAAGATTGACCTGTGTCAAAAGTTAAGAACTTTAACCAAACATAAAAACCCCATTAAAGATAGAAAAAAATACATGTGAAAATATGTTCAGATGACAGAAAGGATTGCTGGTCATTTTAGGTCAGTAAAGAGCCATAGCATATCTAACAAGAGTCAGCTCATTAATCTGAGCTGACAATCAAATACAAGGCAAATGCACTGAGATAAGACATTCCGTTTCCCATGTCTGGGTAAGAAAGAACCCTAATGGGCTTCAAAAACATATACTATTTTCTGAGATGTCAGACTGTAATTAAAACCTAGCCTAAAGTGAACAAATAAAATTCTCTTCAAAAAAGAACATTACCTTTTGAATACAAAGAACGGTGCAATACAAGTCAGTGGAGTTTGGCACTCTGCTCACATACACTGCTAAGACTTAGAAAGGGAATGTTTGCACTAATGACAGTTTTCTGGTGGAATTTCTAATTTCACAGAGCACTCTGCCTCAGAGACATAAAACCTTTATTTGTTTTTAAAATGGAAGCTTGGAATATGAATTTCCATTCTCTATCACAAATTATGAGTATATATTGTTAGAGAACTTATGTTAATAAGGACTGCACATAGCTCTAGGAATCAAAGAAATGTCTTACAATTTTTTCCCTTGGTGTGTTCTTATAGAATAATACGCTGGGATAAAATAAATACTGACAAGTGAGTCTGCCTAGCACTAATACCCATTTACTATACTACATGGTATGCAGGATTATCTTTCAGATTTTAGTGTTCTTAACAACAAAATCAAGATGTTTTAGGCTTTAACATCTTCCACCACAGCAGTACTTAAAATCAGAAGTGGTATTCAATTCGTATGATAATTATGGTAACAAATATAAGTTTATATATGATTAACTCTTTTCACAGCTTAATAGGAATAAACTGATTGAATGTTGTTTTCGAACATCGTAAATATATTTCTGCACCACTGCAGTCATTCAGACATTGAACTGTTACAACATTGCCTGCCGGTTGGATACTGAATATTCAGAAAGCTGAAAAAGTGTGAGCACACTAAGGGACAAAAAATAAAAATCAGACTGAAACAGTACATTTCTTGAGCTTGCTGGAGAGTTTTGTTATGCTTGGAAGTGTTAGATTTTATTCATAATGAATTTAATCTTTTCCTATTACTGAATACATTTAGTAATTACCTCTTCAAGTGCCAATCTTTCCTTTTTTACTGACCACAAAGTTATGAGGTCCAAATATCTGACAAATAAAGGGAAGGAAGCGTATGCTTCTCTTCTCCTTTTTCAGCAAAGCATCGTGGAACTCTTTAGGTTGAAAAAGACCTTTAAGATCAAGTCCAACCACTAACCTAACACTGCCATGTCCAACACTAAAACATGTCCCTAAGCACCACATTTACATGTCTCAATACCTCCAGGGATGGTGACTTAATCACTTTCCGGGGCAGCCTGTTCCAGTGCCTCACAGCCCTTTCAGTGAATAAATTTTTTCTAAGACCCAATCTAAATCCCCCCTTACTTACACTACTTGAGGCTGATTTTTCTTGTCCTGTCACTTGTTTACTTGGGAGAACTGACACCCACCTCACTGCAACCTCCTTTCAGGTAGTCGTAGAGAGCAACAAGGTCTCACCTGAACCTCCTCTTCTCCAGACTAAACAACCCCAGCTCCCTCAGCTGCTCCTCATAAGACTTGTTCTTCAGATCTTTACCGGCTTCATTGCCCTCCTACGGACACACTTCACCACCTCAGTGTCTTTCTTGTAACGACAGGCGCAAAAGTGAATGCAGTATTTGAACTGCCACCTCACCAGTGCCTATTACAGGGGGAATATCACTTCCCTAGTCCAGCTGGCCACACTGTTCCTGATGCAGGCTAGGATGACATTGGTCTTCATGGCCACCTGGGCACACTGCTCGCTCATATTCAGCTGGCTGTTGACAAAAGCCCCTCAGGTCCTTTTCCACAGGGCAACCTTCTAACCACTTATCGCCAAGCCTGTAGTGTTGCAGAAGGTTGTTGTGACCGAAGTGCAGGTCTCGGCACTTGGCCTTATTGAACCTCATACTGTTGGCCTTAGTCCATCGATACAGCCTGTCCAGATCCCTCTGTAGAGTCTTCCTTCTCTCAAGCAGATCAACACTCCCATGCAACTTGGCTAAGGATTCCATTAGCCTTATTCCACTCAGAGTTTGGTTTCAGATTAAAACAATCTATTTATTCCAATGTGATCTGTGTTTCTGCTATTGACAATCACCAAGTGGCTGCACTGTATGTTGCCTTGCATGATTCTGCATGTCTACTGGTATACCTCTAATGAAGACATATGTTTACAGTGGTAAGCATTTGTACATAAGATTTTGCACAAAGAGTAACTACTGTAAAAATAGAGCACTGAAACATTTTTCTCCTTTTTATGGTGAGAGAGTCTTCCTCTTGATATGATATTAATCTGAACACCTTCTCCTTGTGTGATGTTTTCTAAACTTCAACCTATGTTATCTTTCAATAACTGTAAACTGGATGTCACTTGTCTCTGTGTTTTGTTCTTTTTGTGATTCTATATTGTGTAATTTACCCCAAAGTTGCATTTTCAGATTATCTGTGATGACGTACTTCTGAGAAAAAGTTTGTTGTAGAACAACAGCATTGAGAAAGAAGTCAGAAACAAACAAAGAAACAAAAACTCAACATCAAAGCAAAACCAGAATTCTCTTACAAAACCTTCAGTCAATTTAAATTAATCTTCCCTCATCTGTTTCAGTTTTAGGAAAAATCTCATTAAATTACACATCAGTGTGATTTCAGAGCTGATGTAATATTTAATCTTCTCTTTCCTTAACAGAAACATAGCTAACAAATATCTTTTGGAGTTTGAAAATAAATTGCAAAAGCAAATGTGCCAATTAATTTGGATCTTACCTCAAATACTTGTAAAAGCCCTAGAGAGTTACTTCTTTCAGAGGATACTATTTAATCCTATAGGTCCAGTACTAGAGAGATATATCAGCAATGTGAAAGCAAATATTATGACTTTATAGATGCCATTAGAGTCTAGTTTCTATTATTAAATCTATTATTTTAAATTTATTTATGGAAGTAACACAGTGTTACAACATTCATAACATGACACAATTCAGGAAAATAAGAGAGGTTTTGAAATTGTGATCATTTATTTTGTGTTAATAACAAGTATAGCAGTTTAAGAAATTTGAACAAAGCATAAGATGAAGTGACCAATACAGTATGAAAGCCTAACAGTGGATGCTCTAAAGAATTCTCACAAATAATAAACAAAACCCTTATAAATTTAAATACATTACTGCAAACAACTCCGAACAAATGTGGAAAATTCCTACTGAAACACTTCCTGTTTACAAAGGGTTATAAAAAAGAATAAATGGGTCAAAGGAAGTCTAAGCAAGGAATAGTTCCTCAGACTATCAGCAAGGAATAGTTCTATTGTCTCTACTAATAGTTTACTTGATTATTATTTGAAATTCTGGGAGTTCCAGTAAGCTATTTTCTGACAGCTGTCTGTGCTGCTGGAAGAGGTGAGACACAGATAAAATATCTATAAGTTTTATCATCACAAGCTCGCATAAGAACATATTTCTGTTCAAATTTCTCTTGTATATGGCCACTAGTGACTTGATGTAAGAGGTTTCTTCAAAAGTAGCATCTTAACTGTCTCTTCCTACTCTGTGGCTGTCTGTCCATCCAACTGTCATATGACACTTTCAAAATACAGTCAACATCCACTGAATTATAACTACCTATTTGTTTTGTCTGACTGGACATCTTTCATATCAAATTAATAGTTACTCAAAAGCTGACAGATTAGATCAGGTGTTGACATTGACGTTTTCAAAAATGAGTAGGGTAAAACATTAGCTGAAAGAAGGCTTTGTTCTTAATCATTCAAAGATGATGGAAAAATGATGATGATAACATAGAACGTACTCTAAATTAATGAATAATTTACAAACTCTTTCTAAATTATGCTCTCCATGTCCAAACTAAACTGACTGGTATGATACATTGTTTGTACATTTGTCTTCCTGCTATTGAAAACTAATTCTTTTTGCACATCTCTTCCTCCAAGCTAATATTTATTAAGAATATTTCAGAAATAAATCTCACAGTAACAGCCAGAATTGAAATTCACTGAATATAGTGAGAAATGAAAACACATTCCATTTGGGAAAATGAGGATGAACAACACTGTCAAAATTGGGAGGAAGGACTTAACTATGATGCAAGTATATATGTTTGTCATTCAAGCAACTTGCCGTTCAATTATTTTCAACTATCTAGTTCCTGAACATTACATTATCATCTCCATAAAAACCTTTTTTAATGTTTGGCTTAACTAACAAAAAGAATTAAAGACACTATAGTGTTTAGAGAGCATCCATGGCATGATGCATGCAGAATACAGCACTAGTCTATGGTCTGCCAGGAAAAAAAGAAAGTTAAAAATATTATCCCATATTAAATTGACTATGTACATATCTAGGCATAAACCACAGATATTTCATTAGAAATATTGTTTCATATTTCACAAGGAATTTTGCTGTATATATTCAACATGAGTATCAGTAGAACAAAAAATTCTGTGTGAAAATCTTTCCTGTATAAGGTCTAATCAATAAGATGTGTTGCTGATACGGTCCTAACTGTTATTGTGATATATGTATTTTCTTCATATTCAACCAAATAATTACAGCCTTGCAGAAGTCAAATACATGCAACATTCTCAAATCAGGGGTTGAGAATTTACTCATCTCAGTAATGGCACCTGCATGGCACCTAGGAATATCTGTGAGACAAAGGCTGACTGGAAGATCAAAGATCTTAAAGCTTTTACCTCCTTCATCCACTCACACAAGATCAGCTTCATGGGCATGGCTGAGGAGTGTGTCTTGTTCTTCACAGACCCTTATCTTAGTTTCTGATTCTTATGCTCCTGATTCTTATGCTCTTTTCATTAAGATAAGGTTGATTTAGTCAGCTCTACTTTCAAATTACATAAAACATGACACCCTAATTAATTTCAGCCTTGGCAGAATTTGGAATTGCAGTGGTTTTTGTCAAACAAACAAATAACAAATTAAGCCATGCATGTATGTTAACTAGCTCAGTAGGAAGTGACAATATCATATGGTTAACAACAGGAAAAGAAATAGATTAACAATCACTTCTTTTAAAATGCTCTGAACCAAGCATTTTGTAAAGGTCCGTCTGTGTTCCATCATCTCAAAAATTAATTAAAGCACAGGAAATATATTTAAAAAATTAAAGGATCTTCAGAGAATTACAAAGCACAAATAGTTATTGCCTACAGTCAGAGCAGTAAAAAAGTAAAACTCTTCGCCATGAGCCACAGAGGAAGGTTTTCAAATGTTGTCCTTTTATGTCCAATTAAACACCTTCTGTATATTATTCCACACTTTCAGGTAAGTGCATTCCTGGTTAAATCTTGCAGAAGATAAACTTGTGCAGTACAACATAGACACAGAACATAACTGACATTTTTCTTAACTGCAGCAGACTAGGTATCACTTCCATGATATTCCAAACTAAGTTAATTCCATTAAATTTACAGGAATCAATTTATGCTTATTGTAAGTAAAAAGAGGACAACTAGGAAGTAAGGAAAATAATGTTTTACACATGCTTTATAAATACATTTTCCAAAAATACAGTTCTCCAAATGGAAATTATCTAGACTCATCTTTCACTTGGTAAAAGCAGCAGCAAGTATAAATGGGCAGTTCAAATAAAATATTGAAAGAATCAGATATAATTTACTTATTTTCACCAAGAACCTTAAACTGGAATTCTCAGCATATTGTAGAAAAAAAAAAATGATGATGTAATGAGAAATTATAATTTCTCAAAGAGTGAAAGATCAACTTGAAAAGTCTGTCTTAAGGTGAAAAGACAGTTCTTTCAAAACTGTGATGAGCCTCATTTCAGCATCAAACAGAAAGGTCATGAACATTACTTAGCGATGACTTTTTCCCTCAGTTGCATTTTTATGTCTTTTTTT
>NW_010245432.1:15999-41793 GCF_000690775.1 Eurypyga helias | reverse complement strand
ATAATTAAAAATTACATCTAAATGACAGGTTTCACAAGAAAGTTAAACATTTTGTAATGAGAATTAAACAGAAATTGGAGAAAATACAAGACAGCATTCACCTCCTTATGTTATTTTTACAGAGGCTTAAAACTCTTTGGAACAAAAAGGAACATCATGCAATTCTGTTACATTACACATGACATTAATATACTGCTCAAATCCTAGAAGCAAGATCCTTTCTTAAAAAAATTTTTCTCCTTTGCTGAGTGGCAAGATACTTTGCCTTGACAAATCAAAGGTCACACTTTATGCAACATATAGTTAAGAAAGTTTCTATCTTTCAGAAAAATAATAGCATTGCAGTTAAGTGAAAACAAAACAAAAATTGCCTCATGACTGAAGCAAAATGAGCACAAGATAAAAAAAAGACAACTGCTGAATAAAGGAAGGTAAAGCCAAGAAATTAAAACAAAACAGAACCAGTGAAGTGGAAACAGAACTATGGCCCAGTTAACTTTTCAGCAGAAATCAAGACGGAGAATTAATATTCCTTTTTACTAAGCTCAAGGCAGCTATGTACCACATTTCTCTTGACACTGCTGGAGAAAACCACAAAGTCCAAAACCAGTTTCCACATAAAATTTTCAAAGTAAGTGTTCTTTAAATACACCTTCCTTTCCTCCCTACTTAATCTTATTTAAGTATTTTCTAAGCTTTTCCTAAGTATATTCATAAATTATGAATTAATTTTTATTTAACATTACTCTCTGTCAAATTGAAGCTCTCAAAATCTCAAAATTTCATTACTTTACACCAATACTTTCATGGTTATAGAACTGTTACAATATAATCTGAATGGTTGGCAAAGTAATCCAAAATATTCTAATTTTCCCAACATGTCATAGTTGATGTACAGATTTCCTAAAACAGAGACTTATTACATCTACAATAAAGAGACTTCTTTTTTTTCTGTTGTTCAGGTGTCTTATGTTAAGGAAGCATTTATCAAACAGATAAATCTTTTCTACTTGGACCTCCAAAGTATTGTTCCAAGGTGTTCCAAATCCTTCAGAAGCTCCTAGGGAAATTACTGAGGTACTGCGTAGTGGAAGGTCCTAGATTAAATATGTAAGTAGAAAATAAGAAAAAGACAGTAGGAAAACTGTCTTTATTTAAGGTAGAAGAAGGTCTTTACCATTTCACTGTGTTAAGACCTGTACTGTTGAATATATTCATAAACAATATTAGAAAAGAATGAAAAGCAAGGGAACAGTAATAAAAGCAAGGTCTTGTTATGAAGAATGGGAAAAAGGAACTTCTGAGGTTGACTGACTTGGCAGATGAAATTCTAATTAAATAAAGCTACACACATGGTGAAAAACAGTTTTAACTTCACATATAAACCCACAAACTTTGAGATAACCATTATTCTTCAGAAATGAAAGCAGAAAAACCTGAAATAAATTTGACCACAGTTGAAAAATAAATCCTTGCATTTTTCAGATATATTTTTTCTGTTATTCAAGTGGTAGGAATTGCATTTAAATTCGAACTATTTCACCTCCTTCTGGCTTTTGAAAACAGTTTAACACACTAAAACCAGACCAAAGGATTGCTCTGAAAAAGACTTCACAAGGCTTTATGTTTATGTGTGCCACCATTGTAGAACTCTCTACTGACAGTGATGCTATGGAGTACTTGAAGGGTTATTTGAATACCAGGTTTTACACAGATGTGAAGTTCTTACAAAATTTTCCATATAAGTTAGAGATCATTTGTCTGAAAACAAAACACCTTCATTGACTGAAGACAAAACACCTCACTTGGAAATGCATCCACAGCCCACTATCTGCTAAATGGTTAACATAGCATGTTAAGGATGAAGACATCGTTGCACACCATATGCAATGGATGTTTAAGAATCCAGCAAAACAGATTCCCTGAGTTTTATTTTCCTTTGTTTGATGTTAACCTTCTCTGTTTCTTAATTTTACACATCTTTCTGTATGGCTAGCAGAAATAGTCTTTCCACAGCACAAAACAATTTCTGAGCATTTTGCATGCTGAGCCACAGCTACCCCTTTACACTGATGTCAAGAGTACTCTCTGTTGTGTTGTTCAATCTACTTCTGACTATCACTTAGTGAAGGAGGAGTCAGTACAGACAAAAATAATTAGAGACCTGATATAACAGAAGCAATGTTTTGCAGATATGAAATAAAGAATGTCTGTTTTACTGAAGTAAGTCTTATGAAAACTGTTTGCCACTAGCTAACCCTGCCACTGCCTCTGAAGATCAAGATTATGAATGCAAATTAAAGTCACAGTCAATAACATCTGAAAATAAGCATCACAGGTTACCTGTCTGAAAAAGAAAATTATAATTAGGGACTGAGATTCAGTTCTGACTTATGGTTAGCTCAGGGTACAGTTCCACTTGTGTCTTCTTTCATTTGTTAGTAAGAGTGTAGTTCCAATAGCATATATTGACCAGTGTAGGGGAGTATTTGATTAAATCAACATTCATATAAGTTCCATATGAGAAGCAAAAGATACTTACAAGGTAGGTTCTGTGTAAACAGAAACTCCCCAGCATAAAAATAAATTCACAAAGAGAATGACTTGCATAGCTAACACAAGATTTGGCATTAGGACTGACTTCCTAACTTCAGTATGTATGCCAATGACCTAAATGTTACGACGGATGAATTCAAGTTGGCAGCAGTTACTCAGAATGACAAGAGGAAGACCAGAGTTAGTCAGTGTTCAGAAACAGTTGAAGTTCAAAGGTATCTGGTAATTATGACAGAGTAACTTGTCACAAGAAGACTGTAAAACTGGCAGTGTTCACAAAAGGTGGCATGGATAATAGATGTACCAATGCAATCATCATGTTCAGGCTTTTTTCACAATGCTCATAAAGAAGAGGACAGATATGTGAGCAGTTAGGGTTTTGTTCATTAAATATTTTCTCAATGTATAATAAAAGCATTTATAAATTAATCTTTAGACAGCTGAATAAGAACTCTTCATACAGCTGACAAAGATTTCTCTTTAAGTTTTCTTCATGCCTTCAAAATAAGTAGCTAATGTGTTACTCTATCAATAGATATCTTCTTTTAGAGAAGCTGATGCTATGTGACATGACACATAGCAAAGACTCTCCAACTTCAACTCTCTTGCTGAGGTGATCCTTAAAGTCAGGTTACTTCATGTTTACAATATTGCTATCAGATAAAAAGTAACAGAAATTAACACAGCAGGCCTAGTCCAGGTCATGTGAAGGGAATGAAGTTCATGCTCAAGTAACATCAGTGAGTAAAAACACCGGGTATAGTAAGACATTCCTTCCACTAGAATTAAGTAGACAGGGTATGGGGCCATGGTAAGACTTTTGAAGAATGATAAGGGCTGTGCACCTCTTATGATTTTTGCTGGAATTTGGAAGGATAAGCAAGGGAATAAATGTTAAATACTTTTCTGGCATGACATTAGGTTTCAGTGTTTTAAGTCAAGAGTACTGAGTAGAAATGCTAAGTCAATGAAAGTACAGAGAACCGCTGTGGTCTGCATCCTCTAACAGACTCAAAACCTGTATTCTGTCATTCAGAGACGTAAGGATCCCATGACAGAGGACTGTGAATACCTGTATTTTGAATACTACATCCTGATAACGTTGGCATCCCTCAAAAGAACCTTTGTTTTAAAACTAACACCGGTTGTTTATTTTAGTCTACTACAGGCTAAAAACACTGAGTATGACAAATGATGACAGATGACACAGCCTTCAAACTCTATATATTCAAACCAGAAATACTGTCAAGTTAGTAAACTCTACCAGCTATGAAACACAAAGGCAATTCAATCACCTTAAGATAGTTTCAATGCATTTGCTACAGTTATTCCGGGTCAGTGTTGACTGAACCCACAAAGCAATACATTTTAAATATGAGCAATGTGAGAAAAATACTTTCTTATTCATAAACAATAAGTAATCTTCTCATCACCAAACAGAGCAATGGAATTCTAGAAATAATACAAAGTCAGGGGAAAAGACACTGTTCTGTGAGAAAAGTACTCTTTCAAGTGTTGAAATAAGTTTGGTACTGCAGTACAGCCAGAAAAGAACGATTAAACTAGGAATTGGTTGTAGTTGCCAAGACACTTTCCGTGATATTCATAGAACCATAGAATGGTTTGTGTTGGAAGGCACTCTAAAGACCATCTAGTTCCAACCCCCCTACCACAGACAGGGACACCTTTTACTAGAACAGGTTGCTCAAAGTCTCATCCTGCCCTTGAACCCTTCCAGGGAGGGGACATTCATGTGAGAAGCACAGAACTTGTAAGCACTTAAAGTGTGTGTATAGCTGTGGAGAAATGGAGCTACTATAGATCTCAGTCTTGGCTGGATGACAGGTGCCCACAAATCCATTCTATCATTCCCCTCCTCAGCAGAACAGTGCAGGGGAGAAAATAAGATAGGAGAAAACTCAAATTCCTGGATTCAAGATAATTGCAGCTTAATAATTTAAAAGCAAAACCCACGTGCAGACACAAGGCGTAACAAAGATTTATTCTCTATTTCCCATCAGCTGGCAATGTCCAGCCACTTCCTGGGAAGCAGAACACAGTACATGCAGCAGTTGCTCCAGAAGACAAACGTAAATAATAAATCCTGCCCTTCTTCCTCTTTTCTCCTCACTTTTATTGCTGAGCTGATGTCATATGGTCTGGAATATCTATCCCTTTGGTCAGTTTGGGTCAGCTGTCCTGGCTATGTTCCTTTCCAAGAATTTGCCAGCCCCAGCCTACTGGGGGAAATAGAGGGGAAAGTGTAGGAGAGACAGCCTTGATGTTGTGTGATCACTGCTCAGCAGTAGCCAAAATATTAGTGTGTTATCAACACTTTTCTGGCTACCAATACAAAGTACAGCACTATTAGGGCTGCTGTGGGGAAAATTAACTCCATATCAGCCAGTCCCACTAAAACTACAAATGATAAAATAATCAATCTTTTTTTTTTTTTCCAAATATTATCTGCTACTCTGCAAACTGAAGACTGAAACCAAAGCCCAGTAACGATATAACCAGAATCAAAATAGAAGAAGATGCAGATAAGAATGCTGCAATGAAATCAGGTAATGTTGATCCCTCAGAAAGATTATAAATGGAATCTCCAAAAGTGAAACTGTTGCTCCCTGTCATTGTGCTCCTATTGGCAAGAATGCAGGCCAAGGTAGGTTGGTTCATCACGCTGGCAGAACAAAGTCTGAAGCCTATGGCCAACATGAACACATCCTCTAATAATTTAATTAAAAAATAACATTAATGAACACCATTCCTAGGCCAGAAAACTGTCTTCTTTCAGTATCTACTAAATTAAACTTGTTCGTTTCAACTCTTTAATTTAATAATGTCTTCAGATTAATTTTGTCTTATTTTATTTGCCTGTTCCATTTTATATAATTTCCTGAAAATAGTAGATTCACTCTTAATTTTCTAATTGTGTGTTTGTTCTGTTTACTCAGATTAGTACAATGTATTCAGAACTGATTTATTCCATTTTCATCAGATGAAAATAGGTGAATTAAGGACAAAGATAATTTGGAAGCTTTGCCTCTGCTTGCAGGTTAAAACTTGTATCATTAAAAAGGCTATTTTTTATGCCATTAAATGGAAGAGCTAGAATTGTATCAAATTATTTAAAGTTAGCTATTTCACTCTCCTGACAGAAGAGTCTTCTTAAAAATGTATAGTAATAAATGATACTTTTTACAATTGAAACTTATTTGTGAAAATAAGCTAGGTAATTCACATATACATGACATAATTTTGTTCCACTATATACAGTACATTGTGTACTGTTAGTTGCTAGTGAACAGTCTCTTCAAAAGACCAGGCCACCAGGCTGCTCTCCAAGCATTTCTTGGGAAGTTTAGAGTACATATAATGTAATTAAACTTATGAGTGATCCTGGACAAAATTAGTTTTCTTCTTTTCTTAGTGCACTGATATCCCCATAATTATCTCCAGGAAAGATAAAATTTAAACACACATTTAAAACTTTTTGTGTGATGCTGTCACAGTTTAACCCCAGCTGTCAACTAAGCACCACAGTGCTGCTCGCTCACTCTCCAGCTGGCTAGGGTGGGAGAGAATCAGAAGGGTAAAAGTGAGAAAACTTGTGGGTTGAGATAAAGACAGTTTTATAGGTAAAGCAAAAACCATGCAATGCAAGAAAACCAGAATAAGGAATTCATTTAATACTTCCCATTGACAGGCAGGTGTTCAGCCATCTCCAGGAAAGCAGGACTCTGTCATATGTAACAGTTACTCAAGAATATGAACGCCATCACTCTGAACTTCCATCCTCCTTTTTCATTCATCCAGCTTTTATTGCTGAGCATGACATCACACGGTATGTAATATCCCTTTGATCAGCTGGGGTCAGCTGTCACAGCTGTGTCCCCTCCCAACTTCTTATGCACCCTCAGCCTACTCACTGGTGGGGAGTGTGAGGAACAGAAAAGTCCTTGACTGTGTAAGCACTGTTCAACATTAGCAAAAACATGTCTATATCATCAACAATGTTTTCAGCACAAACACAACACACCCCTCATACTAGCTACTATGAAGAAAAGTAACACTATCCCAGCCAAGACCACCACAAATGTTGATGACATACAGGTTATGGGTCAAAAGAAAACACAGTCATCATTGAATTAAAAAAAGAATATTTAATCCATACACAGGTTTTAGTCTTCTCTAGCTGATTCTATATTGCCAATTATTATTTTTAAATAAAGACTAAAAGAACACCTTGACTTTAAAACCAAGAACAGTTTATGTATCAAGTCTGATTTTGTTAGAGCATGATACCTTTCTGCATGAAAAGAATATTTAAATGAGATTAGCAGTTCATACCATTGTAGCGGGTTGACCTTGGCTGGACTCCAGGCTCCATCACTCCTCTCCTCTGCAGAATGGTGGTGGGGGAGAAAATAAGATAGAAAAGAACATTGTGGGTCAAGATAAATGCAGTTTAATAAGGCAAAAGAAAAGCAGAAGCAAAGGAACAGAAAGACTTGTTCTTTACTTCCTATCAGCAGGCAAGGTTCAGCCACTTCCTGGGAAGCAGCACACCAGTATGCATAGCGACTGCTCTAAAAGACAAACATAAATAATGAATGCCCCCCCTTCCTCCTCCTTTCTCCTAGATATTATTGCTGAGCTGATGTCACATGGAATGAAATATCTATCCTTTTGGTCAGTTTGGATCAGCTGTCCTGGTTATGTTCCCTCCCAAGATCTTGCCCACCCCCAACCTACTGGGAGAAAGAGAGGGGAAAGTGTCGGAGAGACAGCCTTGATGCTGTGCAAACATAGCCCAAGCACAGTTTTTAAAAGATGGTAGTAAAACTTAAATGTGTAAAACTAAATAGTGATGCATGTATGTGTGAGTGTGGATTTACCTACAGATACGCATTTGATGTAAATGTAAAGCTGAATAAACACAAAGTATCTGCATACTATACATTCAATCACTTGTTATACAGGTTATAACAAAATCTACATTAATCACAGACTCACAGAATGGTTTGGGTTGGAAGGGACCTTAAAGACCATCTAGTTCCAACCCCCCTGCCATGGGCAGGGACACCTTCCACTAGACCAGGTTGCTCAAAGCCACATCCAGCCTGGCCTTGAACACTTCCAGGGATGGGGCATCCACAGCTTCACTGGGTAACCTGTTCCAGTGCCTCACCACCCGCTCCGTGTAGAACTTCTTCCTCATATCTAATCTAAATCTACCTGCTTTCAATTTGAACCCGTTACCCCTTGTCCTGTCATTACAGGCCCTGGTAACATGTCCCCCCCTCAGCTTTCTTGTAGGCCCCTTCAGATACTGGAAGGCTGCTACATGGTCATCCTGGAGCTTTCTCTTCTTCAGCCTCAACAAGCTCAACTCTCAGACTTTCATTATAGCAGAGGTGCTCCAGCCCTCTGAGCATCTTCGTGGCCTCCTCTGGACTTGCTCCAACCAAGCCCACCCATCTCTTGGGCAGGGGGGTTGGAACTAGATGATCTTTAAGGTCCCTTCCAACCCTAACCATTCTATGATTTTATGATTCTATGATTCTTCACTAGTATTTTTGTACATGTTCACATCCTATTTTGAAGTATTGGCACAGAGAATTTTTAGGAAAACAGTCCAACAAGGCATTTTGGACTCAAGTCATTTTGGACATGAGTTCAAATTTTGATAGACTTTGGATTCAGAAGTTATTTTCATTCCTTTGGATTCATCTAAAGCATGCTTGCATTAAGTAAACTTCTTACTTCCATTACCCTGCTAAAGCCTTTTCCAGATAACAACTTTACATGGTGGAGAGAAGATGTATGAAAAGTAAGTCCATAATAGAGGTATACTTGATAACAGGTAGCTTTACTGAAGAATTTTATTCAATTATATTAATCTCTCTTCTTCATCGTATTTTTGTATAAAACAGTTTAAATCAACAGTCATCCTGCATCTGCTTAGAGAAATTATTACCTCCATTGCATGCTACAAATGAAAGAGGACTTGGTACAAAGAGCTACAGGCTACAGGCTGATAGGAATGACACACTATACGATGTGGCAAGTTGATTAAATAAATCCTTCTTCAAATAGAACCAGTTATACAAAAAAGTGACAGATGCATATTTTCTGCTGGGATTTATACAACCATCTGGCCTTGTAATTTCCAGATGGAAGTTTCACATTGAGTTCTCACACTGAGATTCTAAGGTATTTGAAAGATCTGTGTTTTCTTTTTTTCAAGTATCTATCAGATAGATGAAGGGCTCTCAGCACTATGGTTGTTGCTGACTAAGGAAAATTAAATTTTTACATGGTATCAGATCTATTACATTGCCAAATATTCCTTAATAAATTCATTCTATTAAAAGCCACTGCATGATTAATGAAAGTGTCATCTTCAAAGATATTTGCAGAAAGTCAGAATTCCACAGCTCAGAGAAAACTTTAATGCGACAATTAAGCCATAAAATTGTTTTCAGTCTTGTATTTGAGTTCAGTTGCTATATTTAACTTTATGCCATAAGGCAGTCTCTCCAACTTGTCTTTTTACTGGTTTAGAACAACTTCTTAGAAACTAATATTGTAAACAGAACAAGGACAAATATACTAGGACTGAGGACATTGAAAATTCAAGTTAGGGATGACAGAAGCACAAATGGAGATATATAACACTAAGCTGAACAGGCAAAATAATATGTACTTATATTAATAAAAGAAAGGTTAAAAACTCTTGGAAGCATAGGCAGTCTAAACTAAAATACTTCACAAAAATGATTACAGTTTGATAATCCTCTGAACATGTGCAAATAGTGGGTGACATTATGGAAATCTCTGAGAAATCAACAGACAAATGTTACCTGTGTAAAACTCTTACTGCATAATATCAGGGATGGAGTTTTTCTAAAATGTTTTCTAAGATTTCTGCTCAAAGAAGTTTGCACACACATGTTAATTTCAGATGAGGTCTTAGATTCTGAAGTTTCACAGTTACAAAATCTCAGGTTTAGCAGTCTGATTGATGAGGTAATAGGCAAAAAGAGAAAAAATATCTTGCTCACAAAGAGACAATAGAAATATGGGAGACATACATCCCTTTAGAAACATGCACTATTTTTATATAATCCCAGATGTTAATTTTGAATCTAGTTTTGAATAAATACAAACATCTCCCTCCACTAGCACAGTAACACAGAACCTGTTTCTTGCTCAAAAATCAGTCCGGTTTTTCTCTTTATACTTTTACCACACTCCAAACACTCTCTGGAAGTCTTTGCTCACATGCCTTGTTCCAAATAGTTCCAGCTTCTCTTTCTGCTTGATATGAATTTCTTGTTGGGACACCCTGAAGACAACCTTTAAATTTCTACTCATATTAAGGTGACAGTTTTTCACATTTTAAATAATCTCAAAAAAAAATCTAGTAGATCTTTGTAGCCTTGCTATTGTCAGAAAACAATTCCTGTTCCTTATATATCATTGAACGGCTACAGATTTGATAAGTTGCACAACTGCGTGTAATAAATCCGGTGAAATCAGGTGCACAGCAGCTTGAATACAGCTAGGATCAAGGAATGGGCATTTAAAAGTGGGGCTGAGCTAAGTCAGACTCCCAAACAATATACAAGTGAGACATGGGTTTTTGGTTTTTTTCCCCCAGTATAACCTCGGACAACCCACAGCCCACATCTCCCCCAGAGAGGCTCACCTGATTCAAAATCTATGCATCTGCTTCCAAAAAGCCTCAGGTCCCAGGAAGAGCCAGACCAGTATGGGATCACGGAAATCAGGAATAGAATTACCTGTTTGAGTTTTCTGCCTCTTCAGTCTGACCCAGTTGTTGGTTGACTGTTCAAATCAGTGACTCCCTTGTAAAGGAAAGGGGAATGTACAGATGTATGGAGATCCTTCACAATACCACAATTCTGGCTGCAGAAGAGGGCGGCAGGTGGTAATGACGACCTAGGTCCTTAACACATTGTTCACTTCTCTAATCCCATCCTAACTTCATGAGCCATGTAAAGCTCACAGCTTCCTTCAGTTACTATGATTTGAAGAACTTGTGCTTCACAACAAAATCTTCTCCTCTTCTTGTAGCTACAAAAGTCAAAGCACAACATAATTGATACTTCCTCTTGACTTTCAACTCATGCTTGAGCTTCAGAAATATTTCTCTCCTTCTCCTCCCTCTCATAGAGCATAATTTGGGCCAGAGTTCCCTGTGAACCCTTGCAATCAGTATGAAGTATTTACTATGCTAATCAGTATGTTTACAGAGTAGCATCATATCCATGGTAATGACTTATAACTCAAAGCCAGCTTGATTAATTTTCTTCTTACTTAGCAGAAAAACACAATTGGGAGTTATCTCCCCCCCGCCCAAAAAAAAAAAAAATTACTAGATAGGACACATAGTTTCAAAATCTCTGGCCCTGATGTAGGATAAAAATCATTTGTAGTCCTAAAGTAACTGCAGATATTATACTCTCCCTAAACAGCCACCAGAGGATAAATTACTCATTTAATGTTTTACACACTATAATCCTCACAGTTGCAAATAACAATAATTATTAACTCTGATAAATGATAAACAGTCGTCTTCAGCTGTAGTTAATGCTTAGAACAATTCAACTAGGTGGATAGTTTAAAGCTGCAAATAAGAAATAAACACAAAAAGTAAGTTCAAATTAGGATATTTACTTTAGTGGAGAAAATTTAGCCACTTTGTTGTCAAAGATTTCTTTTTCAGAGTCTTTTTGGTTTTTACAATATTGCTGAAAGTAACATAAATGTTCAAGAAAAAACATTTTAACAGGACCATTAACCAAGAAACTGCAGTATTTTGAAACTAAAATTACTTATTCAAAACATAATTCACCTTATTTTTACTATATAACCTGTCATATTATGTAACATTTGCATGTTAAATAACAGCTATAGGATTATAAAAAATATTTAGTTTGGAATTGGACATTCCAACTGCAATTTCTGTTCCAGAGTATTGCAGATCTTTGCAGCAGTCTTGCCAAATTTTTAGATCCATCTTTGGAAGGCTCCTGTAGCTGACATATTCCTGAGGGCAGTTTGCTTTTAGGAGGACATTAGGCTAGACTTGCTGGATATTGTCACCATTATCACAGCACACACATGTCACTGATAATGAAGCAACAGATAAAAACAGAGAGCGCATATATGGGAAAGGGTATTATTTGGGTAAGGGTATTATTTGTTTTAATGTCAAATATTTTTAATCATTTTAACTTATTTGTTAGATTTAATTCTCAGATTTTACAATATTACACTGGTGTTTTGCGTATGATTTGGCCTTACCTTTTGTTGAAACACATTTTCAAACTCTAGTTATAAAAACCGAGTATAAGGAGCATTACAGGAGTATAAATTTTTTAAAATTATAATTTTCTCCAATTTATCTTTCAATATAGTGGTAAAATTCCTTAACCATAATCATAATAGAATAATGAAAGACATTAGACACTATATTAAGTATGAATTACAAAGTAATATAATTTACTGTAAGTACTATAAAACTAGCATTCCTTAGACAAAACTACAGAATCATAAACCTGATTACTGGTCTGCATACTTGAGATGCTAAAACCTAATTACAGAAAAACTCAATAGAACTAGTCCCATGTTTGTACCAGCAGGTATATCTTCAACCATGAGTACAGGCCATAAGATGGTGCTTAGAGATGTGCCACATAGTCTATAAAAATACCCATAGAAACTCAGAACTTGACTGATATTTTTGAAAGTTATTTTCTAATATTCTTGAATTAAAAACATCTCTATGGGTACAATTTCATGGATAACAACATTCTGTAAACATAAAACTACAGCACTGGTACATGAACAAATGCATGTTTCATGTCTTATGACCTTTGGAAACCTTCCTGATGTTCTCATATTAGTGTTACAAATCGATATAAATATCCTGGAAGGGAGTTAGTAAAATATAGGAGATCTATACAGGAAAAATATCAGAGATTAAATAGATGTATTTCACAGCCAACACTAGGTTCCTCTTTAAACAGGTAATACAATAATTAGGTTAATATATGCTTTAAAACCACACAGTCTTAGTGAGGAAATTTTTTGTTTCATAACATTAAATATATTACCTGACCAAGAATAATCAGTTGTCACCAAACACAAGTAGTATTTCCCTTCTTTAAAAAAAGGAGGGAGGGGTGAGAGAAATGAGCTAAAGAAAAAAAAAAAAATCCAAAATCATATTTTCATGTACTCTGTCTTTAAAAGCATAATAAATTGATACTGAAATTCATCTGTTATTAGCACCTGTGCCCGTCAACCTCTTCAGCTGAAATGGAAAAATATGTTCTGTTGAAACATCCTGTTAACATCAAAAATATTAAGGTACAATTAGATTAACTTACATGCAGCAACTGTGATGCACTTTATACAGCCCTGAAAACATTTCAGCTTGACCCTGTACTCCTGAAGGTGCTATTCTGTGTGCTCCCTTAAGTCCTTTAGCTCAGTGAAAAGCTCTCAAGCCACCAGCTTTATTGTCATGAAATAAGTCTTTCATAGGCATTGTAACCTTCTAAGCATGAAATAGTTCATGCTAGAGCCCCACAGTGTTGTTGAGAGCATAATATTTTTATGAGCAATGCTATTTGTTTTTTCAAGGTCTTCCAAAGTTACAAACAGAAACCGAATTCAACATGAGACAGCCTGTCTAATGAACAAAGGAATCTGTATTGTTTATGACTAGAAAAAACCAGGATATCACACTGTGAAGTAATTTTTTTTAACTTATATATTATTATACATCAAAGAAGCTAGTCATGCATTTTTTTAAGGTATATCTTTTTGCAAGATTAAGATCTACTCAGTTAGAAAAAAAAATAGATTAAATAAAGGAAGTAAGAAGCAATAGTAAATAAAGGTCAGGTTTTGGAAGTCTCCAATACAGAGGTAAAATCCATTTGACCTGCTATTTCTAAGATGGCAAGGTAGTATTTAGAGTTTCGGTTTTGATGCAAGCCTTTTCCTCCCTTTTAGTGGAGTGGTTTAAATTCTAAAACCAATTTCAAGTCTTCCAAGACATCTAGACAATGGATGATAGGTTTACTTGTTTGTTTTCACAGGAACAGTAAATTCAACTTGGCTTCTGGTTTTATAAAAGTGTCAGCTTTCCCAAATATTATTAACATTCCCTATAATACATACTAAGGTGAATAGCACTTTAACAGTCTGTTATATCTCACATGAAAGTTCATGGAAAGGCTGCAGGCAACTTTACTTTTCTGGATGTGAATCAAGCTTTAGTAAATTTGCTAATCCACAGCAATAACTCTTCTACAAATATCACAGCAAAGGACTTCTCACGAATGTACCCTTAGGAACAGCTTACACGAGAGCCTTGTTAATCAACCATTTCAGGATTACATGAAACTTCATAAAATTATATTTTGCCTTTCTTCTCTGACAAGTTTTCTGAACTAAAGAAATAGTCTTCATTTTTGTAGCAAGCTAAGTTCTGAACTTAATTTTGTCTCTCCTGTTACAGCAAGATATTTTCAACTGCTTTTATTCTGAGATAGAGGTCTTAAATTTTTAGTAAAGAAAATCTCAACTATAAATTTGGATTACTTTTTTTTTTTTAACTCTACAGTGAAAACACTCATCACTAAAAAGAGAAACTTCAAAGATAATACTAAAACTGACATTAAGAAGGGATGGGGAAAGAAGTGAGAGTGAAGAAGAGAATGGAGAAAAAAATACAAGACCAAAACATAAAATAATGCGTGTCAATGTGCATCTGTCTGAAAATTCTGTTATCATTTCTTAATGAAATATATTAAAACATTGCTTTTTTTTAAAAAAAATTCATACATAAGACTAAACGTGGTTATGTGTGTATTTTGAGGGAGATGAAACAAAAGAGAACAGCATATAAAATAGAAAACTTAGAGACTCACAGAAAGGAACAAAAGGGATTATTCAGAGCGTAAAAAAATATGTAGGTGGAACACTTAAAGAAATAAAGCAAATAAAATGTGTAAATGTCAGAGAGATACAAGAATAGCAACGGTTTAGGAAGCTGAGGAAACATGGAAAACAAAGGATTCACCTACAATTAAATAAATATTTTTGTTGCTGTTTCTTGAAAACAAAAATTCCAAAGAAAACTCATGGAAAGAAAAACGGACTTTGTGTGACTCATACTTTAGAAGAAGTTTACATCAGTACAATTGTCAACCTGACATCTCATTCAGCCAATAGAGAGCGGAATTGATAGCATTGGAACAAACTTAAAAGCAACTGTGGCAAATGTACAAATAATTCCCACCATTTAGATTTGCATTACAACCTTTGTAATTGCCCGCCAGTTTCATACTGCACTCACCAAAGATCTTACACAGCCTTTGACTGAGTGTGGTAAATTGTATCCCAGTACAAACAATCTTCCTGGCTTTCTTATCAACACTGTGTCTACCTCAGCAGGAGTTCGTTTTCAGAGTTCCCTTCCTCTGCAGTTATGTTTGGGAAACCATGGGCTGGGCAAATTGGTTAGTACCAACTGCTCCTTTCCTCTGTACTCTTCTGTGAGAAAGCGAGATAGCGCAACAGTGTTAATATTTTCCTTATTTAGTTCATGTAACCATATAATCACAGAATGGTTAGGGTTGGAAGGGACCTTAAAGACCATCTAGTTCCAACCCCCCTGCCATGGGCAGGGGCACCTTCCACTAGACCAGGTTGTTCAAACCCTCATCCAGCCTCGCCTTGAAGACATCCAGGGATAGGGCATCCACAACTTCTCTGGGCAGCAGGTTCAACATAAATTTTGCAGTCAAGAAAGCTGAAAATCAGGCAAAGAAATATTAAAGCCACCTTAGATACTGCTTATAGATTTAGCCTCTCAAAAAGCTAAAGAAAACCCTCAACCATTAGGCTTAGCATTGCTAGAGCTATAAGGCTGGGTACCTCAGAAAAAGCCAGCTTGACCTGATGTAGTATTTTTATGAAGTAGTAAAATGTGAACAGGTTTTTAGGTCTTAAAAATTAAATAGGGGAAAAAAAAAAAAGAAAAAAGAGATCTTTCTGCAATATATGCAAAACAAATCTTTTGTATTTTTAAATTATTTGCAAAAGGCTTAATTCAGTGGAGTAGAATTAATGCAGGAAAAAAAAAAACCAATGCTTATGAATGCTTTTCATTGATTAGCATGATTGCTATTTTCATTCTCATTATCACCAGAAGCCAGTTTATAAAATGTCATTTATCATTTTTTTCAGAAAACATCACTGTGCCTCTTTACACCTTATTTGTTGGACAAACCTGATTTCTTTTGCCAAACATTTGGAGGTAATAGTATATGCATTTGCTTGCTGAAGTTTATGAATGGCTGAAGACTGATATTTGATTAAAAGGAAACAATTTTCAGTACCTCCAAGCTTAAATGCAGCAACAGTATGGGAACCTTTTAGCCTTTCATGCTAAAAGTACAAAAGCATATAATACATAAAATTTTCCAGTGTTTGGCAGGGGAACTGAAGACCACAATTTCACACACACACACAAAAATACCTACCCAAACAAACAAAAAAACAAAACCCTAAACAACCCCAAAGCAAAATTGCCCTATAGGAAGGCTGTTAACAATGTCAAGGCTTGTTAATATCGTACTGTGTTAGGAAAATTTCTAGCACAAACCAAAGTATTGACTCAGTTCTGCAAGAAGGAGGTCCTGTTGATAAATAAAGGAATTTTCTTTTGGGGGGGATATTCTTTCTGGTTTCTTGTTTGTGATATAAAACCACAAGATATGTACTTTCTGTAGATTGGCTCATCATGAGACCATACAGAGTAGCAACATGGGAAAAAACTGGGAAATTTTAAAGTACTAAAAATACATCATCTATCTTTGCTTAGTATCAGATAGTGCAATTAAAAATAAGTAAAACAAAACCTAAATAAATCCCAAATAAACAAACAACGACAACAACAACAAATCTCTAACAACAACAGAAAAATCAAACAAAACTAAACCCAAACCTGAACAGTTGCAGACCACTGTTGACTACTAAAAGAGAAAACTATTTTTTGGACAATCATATTAAAGTATCACTTTTGCAGTTTAAGAAAGAGACATGAAGTATGCAGAATAAAACCGAACAATTTCTGTGAACAAAGATAAAAAAATTCTTACTGTGGAAACAAAATTCTTCCTACAGAGTTAATGGAACTGTCAGACCTGCTGGATGACATAAAGAGTGGATGATTCAACTCAGTTATCACTAGTTTGTCTATCTTCTATCTTGTGCTACCACAAAAACAATTTCATATTTCAAACAATTTCTCACTTTAAAATGTTTAAATTTTTTGTGTCATAAACAAAATTTCCACACTTTCAAAGACCAGCAAGTCTGAGAACAAGGAAACTGCACAAACTTCTATTGATAGACAGAGAATGAAACTTTGGTATGAAAAACCCAAAAAAATTCTCATGGGGATGGTAAAGTAAGAGACCTTTTAACCTTATTAACTAATTGAGATTTAGTTATTGATGATAGAGTTTTGAGCATTATTACTCTTTAATGACTTTCCTGAAACAAATTCTGCAACCTTATGCATAACATGTAGCTTTATTGAATACAGGACTGGAACATCAATTCAATATAATAAACAGCAATTTTGATATCAGCTAAAGTAGTCCTTACAAACCATAAGAAAGACTCAAAAATCTAGGAGATAAAACAAGTAATAAACACACGAAATCTGTCAAAACACATATTTTGCCTCTCAATATCTTTTATCTCTCTATCAATAGCCAGGAACTATAGCTGTGCAGTACAATGTAAAAATGAAATGAGGAAAAAAACAAACTTTTTTTTTTTTGAGGAGGTACAGAACTATATCAAGTTCATTTGTGAGCGTTATGAAAAATGCAGGTATAGAGACAACAAACGTGTCTAAAAACCTAAGTGTTCCTGTGATGTCCCCATCACTGTGACGTAAGAAAACCCCAACCAACCAACCAAAATAACCCAAACAAACAAACAAACAAAACCCCCAAGAATCTCTCCATGAGTCAAGCTGAAGATCCATCCCACCCACTGCTTTGTTTGCAATGATGGGTAATATATCCTGTCTGGAACAAAGGAAATGTAAAGGGTTACTACCCTAGAATACCATCCCAAGCTCCTATAATTTGCAGCTCAGGGACTTCCTCACACAGAGACTTATAGTCTATAGCCTGATTTGATCTCTCTACCATGAAGAGATCCAACTCAGTGATGCCTGGAAAATGCTCAGTTCCCATACTTGCTGTTTCAAGAACTTCTGCAGCTTAACTACAGCCTAGCTTATTTAGATCTTACATAAGATCCAGTCCAAATTCAGTCATCCTTCAGAAAGCACTCAGCCTTCTGAAATTCTTCAGTTATCTTCATTGCCCTGAATAACATCTTCATCAAACTTTGTCACCTTACTATTCACCCTTTTACAGATCATTCATGTATATGTTAAGCAGCACAAGTGCCAGTCACTCTGTTGGTGACTTTTTCCATTGTGATTGCAGAAAAATTATTTTTATTCTCTGCTCTTTACTTTTTTTGTTTTTGTTTGATTTTTTTGTTTGGTTGGGTTTTGTTTCTTTGGTGGTTTGCTTGTTTGTTTTAATCCATGTGAATGTGTTTTACGTGTTTAATTAGTTTCCTGAGGAACACTGAAGGGGAAACTTTGTTAAATGTCTTCTGGAAATCAAATCAGCCTATACTGAATTATGCATACATCTTAAAAACATGAAAATACCTTTCTCACACATGCGTTATATCATGGGAACTTGTTATTAACCTACATTAAATGTAGCTTTGAGGAAGTCCTAGAGCAAACCATATGAAGTAAGGGCACAACACCTGGCAAAGCACAGCTGTCAGCAGCAACATATACCAATTTGCCATTGGATCCTTTAACCATCGACTTGTTATTAAAATGTAATTTGTAGAATTGAATGAATGGAGAGATCAGCACACATGGTGAGATTATTAAACCACATTCATAAAAGAGTCCATTGCCATAGTCTCATGTTTTGAATCTTATTACAGCAGTGACCTTTGATGGAACAAAAAAGAACCTATGTTGTAGTATAAAAAGTATGAAAATACAACTACGGAAAAGCATTCCTTGAAGTCTGTCTTGTAAAATACTAAACTCTTTCACTTGAGGAGAGAGAGATTTATTATACACTGTTGTATATACAGGATACACTGTTGTATATACAGAATATTAAGGCTTTTTTTATTGACTCAGAAAGGGCTGATATCATATTTGTAGTACAAATGCCAGCAATATCTCCTTTTATTTTACAATAAATGACTGGTGACATTTTTTCATAATATAATACTTGTATTTCTGTATTGCATGTCTTTTTCATCACTTTGTGACTTTTAAGAAGTAAATGGTTTGTTTGCTTACCAAGCAAATTTATAACACCTTTTCATTGTCTTTAATTTTAAATTTTGATTTTCAAAGATTTTCCTAGCATACCACCTCTGAAAAATAAAAATTGAACTTATTAAAAAAAATTAAGTATTAAAAACTCTAGATTTTTCAATAGAAATGTACAATCATTTGAACTACACTTGAAGCATATGTCATAATTTGATTTTATGCCCACAGGAGTTCTAGTAGGTGACTGTGTTAATAATTTGGCATTTACTTTAAAAGATGTCTAGTTGTGAGGCAGTACATGCCAGGCTATCTAGTATAATAATAAAAGAATCTGAAGACAGCTGCAAATTCCTTTTATATGACTTTAGCTATTAAAAGTATTGGCCACACAGATTAAAAAAAAGCCATTTAATTCCATTTCTAATGAATGGAGACAAGCATCTTTGTATGATAAAAGAGAAAATCACATTTTCTTGTTTTATCAACCATTTGTGATTGAACCTAGACAGTTAATTTAAGATAAAAATAGTTTATGAAGATAAAGTGAGATTAAAAACTCTTTGCACATTAGTACTATTTGTTAGTATTAAGTTGCAATCTTCCCAAGGGTTGAATTTTCTGACAACTAACAACTTATTTTGTAAAAACTGAATCAGTTTAGAACCAAGCCTTAGTAAGATATTTACCAAAGTATTAGTAAAACAGCTTATTAGTTGGTGACAAGGGACAGTAATTTCAGTAGGAGACAAAACTATAATCACTTAGTAAAATTATTAGCAAAACAAGTATGGTGATTTTCATGGGATTCATATTTTTCCTGAATTACATTTTCACTGTTACTGAATCCACTGTTAGACCATTCAAATCCTATGTTGAACAAAATATTGCTTGCAAGGGTTTCTCAGATTTTGTCAGGAAAGTGGTGAAAGAGAAGGGCTAGGCTGACTTTATCAACAGATAAAGCAAAATGATATGTGTTCCATTCATCTCCATTCTCACTGAAATGTTTGTCCCGCTGCTTGATGTGTACATTGTAATTGCAATCCTGATTGCTCACCTGTAAGTGATGATAGTTCATGTGCTCTTTGAGGATTATTTGTGTTCTTTCCAACTTCTAAACAGGTAAAACGTCTTGTCATTTGTGCTTATGGTGATCAACAAATAAAAGCAGAGATGCAGAGTTGAAGAAAAAAAAAATTGTTCTTTATGTGAATGGCACCTCAGCACGTCCAGACACCCATGTCTAGATACTGATTACCTCTGCTATGGACCAAACTTAACAAATCAGTGCAGCTCATGAGCTAATGTAATTTGTAACAGCATTGTTGATTTCAAAAGGTATGCCAGAAAAATTTAAAACGGGCTAGTGAGGTTATTGGAGTGATCAAATGACCAAGCCATATAGAAATAAGAATGAGGAAAGTGATAGAAATAACACATTTTATGGAGGTGTCTTTCTAGTCAAATTACTGACACAATATCTATTTTGTTTATTGTGATCTGAGCCCTTCCTCCTCAAAATCACACAATGGTCCAGAGTAAATTTGGGGAAATAATTGAGAGCTGAAGTGGCATTCATTTGTTTGAGACTTTTGAAGCTGATGAAACAAAAATTGGACTCTCATAAAATAGCATGATGTAAATCACACGAGACAGGGAATCTCTGCAACTACTGAAGTGAAGAAAACTTTGGATTACCTTCTGTAAATTTGATTTGGATGTTCTTACTGCATTTTTTATAACTATCAAGGATGGTTGATTGCCTCATCATCTTATAGTAATTTTATTTCAACTTTCAAGCCAAATTTGTCCTTTAAACATATAACCTTTAACTTGTTGCTCTAATACTGTTAAAACTTGATTGCTTCCCCTCTCCCAAAATTATGATATTTTAAAATATTCATATATCATGATAACTATTCCATTTCAGAAATTTGTGAGGGACTCTTATCATCTCAGAAGAAATGAGGATAAAATTTATATCAGTGCATTAAATGGATTAAAACCTTTATTCATTTAGCAAAATATATCCCATTTGGTTTAAGTATGAAAATGACCATAGTCCTGAATAAGTAAGCCCTAAGTTCTTCTGAACATATTTCCTATACAACAACAGTACTGTAAATGATTCATGGCAGGTAGAATCTCCCTTTATGGGATTTGGATATAGGAACTATCAGTGGAATTGTTCTTATTACCAGCTGTTGTAAAAATTATGTGTTACCATGGTAAACACAATTTTGTGGAAATATAGCACAAGAAAATATGAGACATGTATTTATGTATAAAGAAAATCTCAGATATCTGACACATTCACAGGTTTAGAAGTATAATATACCAAAAGTCAGGACAAGTTTATCCACCAGTCACAGATATGAAAATTCAATATACCATAACAGTAACTATGGTAAACCAGAAGAATCTGAATCCAAATCATGTCAGGACCTAGTTGGTCCTCCATTGGGTTATAGACTGGACTAGATGACCTCGAGAGGTTCCTTCCACTCTAAAGCATCATAAGTTTCTACAGTGATTTTACAAACAAATTCTATTAGAATTTTCATTATGACCCATACTTATCAGCCTGAGAAAGCCAATGGTGAATCTGCCCCCAGTTCTTAAATGTGAGACTTCGTCCTTACACCAAAACATGTGGTCCGTAGTCAAATGCTACGCACTGTCTCTCCAGGTGCTGGGACATGGGATAGGAGAGGAAATCAGTAATCAAGATAGAGCAAGAATTTATCTCAGCAGTAGCTGGAACAGATTTTAGAAAAGGATACAGGTTTAGATGTCCTAGACCATACATTCTTAATGTGCTAGTGGATTTTGAGTACCTTTCCAGTAATTTGTTCTAGCTAAATTCACTCTCTCGTCTCCTCTGAAATTCAGTTCTCTACAATAAATATCCAGGTTACTAAAGAATCCACAATAAAATATATTAATAATAATTTAAAAATCCATCTAAAGGATAAGAAGGTCCTCTGTTAGCACTGAGTTGTACATTCAGCTGTGAGACCACACTCACTTTCCTGAAGGTGATGATAGGTTGACTCATAATAATGATGATCCTGCTGGGCCCCATAAACAATATTTAAGGTTTCAGTAGGCAACACAACTCAGCATCATTGTGTGGAACTCAGCTTCTTACAGTATATTAAAGGACTGAGAAATAAACATGTTAACTATACTCATAGATCATTCTTTATTCTATGATTTTGGAGCCTACATATAAAAGGACTCTTTCTCAAAGTCTTTTATTTAATACATTCTAAGTTTTGTTTTCAGCACTTCTACATTTTATTTTACAAATAACATGTAGCCACATTATTAAGGAAAAACTTAGCATAGACCTTACGGATATTTTTGATTACTCTCCTTAATGTCAGGCTCAAAATGGCTTGCATTCATAATTAGCTCTTACTGTCTAAAAAGATCCAGTCCAATAAAGAGGAAATTGAAAGGCCACTCAGTCCAGTGAATTGTTAAATCAGCTTTTCTTCCTTAGAAAAAATTAAACAGCTTAATTATAGAGACCACAATGTGTAGCAAGTGATGGGCTTTTAAGAACTGTGCACTACATTTTTCAATATTCGTGATATAATGAGCTGTCACTTATTAATGCTGATGGGCTTTGTTGGTGGTTGGCATCTTGGAGAGATTACGACCTATGGTGAAGGAGAACAATATGAGGATCTAGATGTAGAATTACATAATAAAAATATCTGCTTTTATTTAAGGTTTTCCATCCTCTTAGTGTGCCACAGACAAGAAGGAACCATTATTGAAACAGAGAAGAAAGAAGTGAACATGACTTTGATCTTTTGCATGTCTGGGTAGAACATCCAAGTTTCTTGAGTGCCAGTAGTCTCCTTATTAAAATAAACTGTTTTTCAGTCATCCTGAAAACATGCTGACAAATGAAATTTTTAATATAAGCAAATAAAGTCTGCATTAAAAAAGTATAATCAGATCCTATTACAAATCCAGCTCTTGTTTCAGAATTGCATGGAGATTTGAAGTAATCCTACCAGGAACAATGGAATAAAGTTAGCTAACTTCTAAAAATATATCTGAGAAATTAAATAGAAAATCATTGACTAAACAAATAATTCTGGCAATATAATCATTCTATGATTAGTTCCACTACAAAGACTTGGAAAGCCACAAGATTCAAAAAAATAATGTTCAACATATTGAGTTGTTGTTAATTAGATGTTCTACTGGAAAGTAGCTCCCCACCCCAAGACTTATTTTCTAATTTAAACTAAAATTTTCAAGCAACTTACCGTAACGTGTAATTTCTATTTAGCCAGGCCAAATTCTGAAGTACTGAACCCCTGCAATTCCCAGAGCTTATATTATAATATATATAATATAGCAAATTCAATAGTAGATCGTGGACCACTGTGCAATACACTACATTGCTGCAAACAGCTTATGTATCCTTGTGTTCAACAATAGAAAACAGTGCCAAAGTTTTATCCTTAAATATTGATGCTAGGTATTATTTGTATAACAAAAAACATTAAAGTAAACTTCAAAAATGTGGTAGACTTTAATACATGACACACTATCCCAGCTTAGAATAAAGCACAGTTCAAGGGAAGTTAAGAATGAAAGCTAAACAAGAAGAGGCAAACTATGGACACAGAGTAAGGGTATGTGTGGAACACAACAGAAAGGGTCATGACATTTTTATTTTATATATATATATAACACTGTTGTTTTTATAAAAAGAAGTTGCATCCTTACTTCTTCCTTGGTGCTTTGTGATATAAAAGAATGCAACAGACAGCTTGATTGGGTAAGCACAGTCCTTCTACAAAGGAATTCAGTGAAAAAATTCCAGGGAGAAAATGGGTAATTGATGGTGAATACAGCATGTATGTATGTATTTATCATAGAATTATAGAATCACAGAATGGTTTGGGTTGGAAGGGACCTTAAAGATCATCTAGTTCCAACCCCCCTGCCATGGGCAGGGACACCTTCCACTAGACCAGGTTTCTCAAAGCCTCATCCAACCTGGCCTTGAACACTTCCAGGGATGGGGCATCCACAGCTTCCCTGGGCAGCCTGTTTCAGTGCCTCACCACCCTCTCCGGGAAGAATTTCTTCCAGATATCTCATCTAAACCTCCCCAATTTCAATTTAAACCGGTTACCCCTTGTCCTGTCACTACAGGCCCTTGTAAAAAGTCCCCCCCAGCTTCCTTGTAGCCCCTTCAGGTACTGGAAGGTGCAATAAGGTCTCCCCGGAGCCTTCTCTTCTCCAGGCTGAACAAGCCCAACTCTCTTAGCCCGTCCCCGTAGCAGAGGTGCTCCAGCCCTCTGAGCATCTTCGTGGCCTCCTCTGGACTCGCTCCAACTGGTCTATATCCTTCTGATGTTGAGGGCTCCACAGCTGGATGCAGCACTCCAGGTGAGGTCTCATGAGAGCAGAGGGGGAGAATCCCCTCCCTTGACCTGCTGGTCACACTTCTCCTGATGCAGCCCAGAATACGGTTGGTTTTCTGGGCTGCCAGCACACACTGCTGGCTCATTTATGAAGATAAAATGAGAAATCAAGCATGCACAATTTCTTTACGTGTCTCAACTACATTAATCATAAGCAGTAATGCTGTAACAGAGTCAGTAATGAATTAACAGTGTCATGTAATGAAAGTGTAGGCATTTTTTTCTTTAATACCTATAATGCTTTCTCTTATTATGCTTATTGCATACATGTTTTCAGCCTAGGAACATGACCTTATGTAAAGTTGATTATTCTTTCTTTTTTTATGTCCAGGCAACCACAAACAGGTCATTGAGCTGCGCTATAAAATGTGGCAAAGTGGAACAGAGAAAAAAAATAAATGGGACTGAAATGAAAACATTGTCCAGTCTTAGTTCCTCTGCTTTACTTTCAGTTGGTTTTCATATTAAAATCTTTGATTATTATAGCAGCTAGAATTAAAAAGCGTATAGACATATTAATAATGAAGCATTAAGCATTTTAAGCTCATTAAAAGGGAAGTTTTTATAACATTGATAAGGCCTTGGAACAATATTTAAAACCTGGAGGACTCTGAGCAGAATGGTGCTTTCTGGCTGCTTTACTAAGACAAGTAGACTCTGGTTTCTTGTCAGGATATAGCGACCCATATTTACCTCAGTCATGAACAAAAAAATGTTCTTTTGCAACTTTAAAACCACAATATACTTAATGCATTAGTTTCTCCAAAATTCAGCCAAAGAAACATCCTGAATTCAAGACTTTGGTGCATGCTGACAAGGGGAAAAAATATAGAGGATACTCACAGTTGTCAAGGTACCAAAAACCAAAAGGTGAAAGCCACTCCTAATCAGATGTAATAAAGACTCTCAGTTTGCTGAAGGGCCAGCCAATGGCTGACCCTGGTTTTCTAAAAGGAAAGTCCCAGAAAAGTAAATGGGGAAGTAGAAGGATAAAGGCAGCATGGCTGGCTACAGCTGGTATTAACAGTTTGCAGAGTGGAAGCTCTGGGTTGGGACAAACCCAAGCAGAGGTACAGGCTGGGTGGAGAATGGATCGAGAGCAGCCCTGAGGAGAAGGACTTGGGGGTACTGGTGGATGAAAAGATGGACATGAGCCAGCAGTGTGCGCTGGCAGCCCAGAAAGCCAACCATATCCTGGGCTGTATCCAGAGAAGTGTGGCCAACAGGTCAAGGGAGGGGATTCCCCCATCTACTCTGCTCTCATGAGATCTCACCTGGAGCACTGTGTCCAGCTGTGGAACCCCCAACATCAGAAGGATATAG
>NW_010245432.1:0-15979 GCF_000690775.1 Eurypyga helias | reverse complement strand
AAGATGCTCAGAGGGCTGGAGCACCTCTGCTATGGGGACAGGCTGAGAGAGTTGGGCTTGTTCAGCCTGGAGAAGGCACCAGGAAGACCTTACTGCAGCCTTCCAGTACCTGAAGGGGCCTACAAGAAAGCTGAGGGGGGGACATTTTACCAGGGCCTGTAATGACAGGACAAGGGGTAACCGGTTTAAACTGAAAGCAGGTAGATTTAGATTAGATGAGGAAGAAGGGTGGTGAGGCACTGGAACAGGTTGCCCAGAGAAGCTGTGGATGCCCTATCCCTGGATGTCTTCAAGGCGAGGCTGGATGTGGCTTTGAGCAACCTGGTCTAGTGGAAGGTGTCCCTGCCCATGGCAGGGGAGTTGGAACTAGATGATCTTTAAGGCCCCTTCCAACCCAAACCATTCTGTGATTCTATGATCTACATCTAAATTTACTACTGTTTTGGTGGGTTTTAGTTTTCTATTTTATTTCCATGCAATAGATGTTTATTTTGGACTAGATGGGCTGATAATGAAATGTGTAATTATGAGTTGTCTTCCCTAAACAAGAAATTTTAAAAGTATAGGCAAATGAGAAATTAATCATAGAAAAGAGATCTTTCAAAACTCAAGATAATTTTGACTAGGTTGAGTTCAAAGCACTGTAACATATTGTCTAAGAAGGTATACAAGTGAGAACTACTTTCAGCTGACAGCTTTTAGTATGTCCATATTAGCAAAATTATTTTCAGAATATATGGGCACTGTATAACTCTGCAATCGGTGAACAAAATTATTCAAACAAATTTTTTTTTGAGGATTTCACAAAATCATTTATCTGAAAATATGAAGTTCATTCAAATTGTTCTCATTTTGTTATCTTCAACACACCTTGAAAGATTCATCCTAAGAAATCAGTTATGTTTACTGACTGCACATACAGGCAAACATCATACCTTAGTGTCTGTCTACTAAATAAGACTTTACATAAAAAGCACTTTACTGAATGTGCTTCTAGGATATATTAATTTGATGTTTTAATTACTTTATGATACTGTTGTTTTAACTTATGATGATCTTTGAGGCTCAAAGTAATGGTTGTTCCTAAAATTCAGATTTTAATTCCTCAGCACCTGTGAAATTCTTTTAAATGTTGGATTATTTTAACCTGAACTTCCTGGTGTTTGGATTCAGGAACAGTGCAGAAATCTTGTCCAGCATTTTAAACCCAGGGTGTTGATGTACGTACTCACCTCATTTTCATGTTGGTACTTTCTCAGCCAATGTGCAATGGACACCATCTAGTAACCACATTTAATTTCTTAGGAATCTGTAGTAAAATCTTTACAAAGTTAATGGCTCCAAGATTAGATTTATATAATTTCATGGCACCTGTTTCATATGTCTTTGAACAAAAAGGCAATACTCACTACAGAAACAATCAGATACCTTGTAAAGACTTAACTCCCTGGAGACTAATAACTATTTATAACACTTCCCCTATAAGAGCTACCCTATAAAATGAATTACTGTTAATTATGGTACCACAAACAAAAGACACTAATTTTGTGCCAGAGCACTTCAGTAATGACAATACATCATCAAGTGTAATGAGACTTTCTCCAAGGTCCTAAGCAGTAGTTCTTTCAGTAGATATTATGGCAGTGGATGATCTAGAGCATTAATTTGAACTACATAAAATACATGCAAAAACTAATACTGACTGTTGGAAAGGGAAAAGTAGAGACTAAAATTCAAATGTGTATATCATTGGCATTTCTCTCTTGTTACTAGCTAGCTAGTATTCTTGGGAAAACATGCTTTAACTAGGAAAATAATGGAGTTGAAATGACCTTTAAATTATAGACAGTTTGGCATTTATAACCTGATGATAACTTGCTTTATTTCATAACTTTATCAGTTTAAAATCCCACAAGTGCATATCTGACTCTGAAAACATTTATCACTTGATTAAAATAATTTCCATTGGAAATTATTTTTAACAATTAACTTTTTTTATATTTATTGTATAAATTAATCTTTATAGGCTGATTAAAATCAACCGTAGGAATATCCTCCTCGACACTCTTTGAAAAGTCACGTAATGGGAATAAATTCTGCTTTACAATAGTAATTATTCTACCTCATAAAAAACAGTGTATCTGCCTCATACACTGATATGTGCATTCCACAGGTAAATATTTAGATTTTTATTTATCACTTCTCAGTCAATCTACAGTGAGTATTTTTCAATTTTTAGAATCACAGAATCATAAATCATTTAGTTTTGAAAAGACCTTTAAGACTATTGAGTCCAGCCCTTCCCCTAACCCTGCCACATCCACCACTAAACCATGTCCCTGAGCACAACATCTGAACATCTTTTAAATACCTCCGGGGGGGTGACATGACCACCTTCCTGGGCAGCCCGTTTCGATGCCTGAAAAACCTTTCAGTGAAGAAAATTTTCCTGAGATCCAGTTTAAACTTCCCCTGACACAACTCGAGCCCATTTCCTCTGTTGCTTGTCACTTGGGAGAAGAGACCAACACCCACCACCCTGCAACCTCCTTTCAGGTAATTGTAGAGAGTGATAAGGTCTCCCCTGAGCCTCCTCTCTCCATGCTAAAAAAAACCAGTTCTCTCAGCCAGTCCTCATAAGACTTGTGTTCTAAACCCTTCACCAGCTTTGTCCCCAAGCCTGTAGCGTTGCATGAGGTTGTTTTGACCCAAGCGTAGGACCTGACACTTGGCCTTTTTGAACCTTATACTGTTGGCCTTGGTCCATTGATCCAGCCTGTCCAAAGACCTCTGTGGACCCTTCTTACCTTCAAGCAGATCAACAATCCTGCCCAACTTGGAGTCATCTGCAAACTTACTGAAGCTGCACTCATTCCCCTAATCCAGATCATTATGAATATATTAAACAGAACTTGCCCCAATACTGAGCCCTGGTTAACACCACTTGTGACTGGCTGCCAATGGGGTTTAACTTCATTCACCACAATTCTTTGGGCACAGCCAGTTTTTTACCCAGCAAAGAGTATACCCATCCAAGCCATAAGCAGACAGTTTCTCCAGGAGAATGCTGTGGGAAACAATGTCAAATATTTTACTGAAGTTTAGGTAGGCAACATCCACAGCCTTTCCCTCATCCACTAAGTGGGTCACCTTATCATAGAAGGAGACCAGCTCATTCAAGCAGGACTTGTCTTTCGTAAACCCATGCTGACTGGGCCTGATCACCTGGTTGTCCTGTAGGTGCCATATGATGTCACTCAAAATTATCTGCTCCATAACATTCCAATGTCAGGTACCAATGTCAGATTGACAGGTCTGTAGTTCCCCAGATCCTCTTTCTGGCCATGGGAATCATATTCACTAATCTCCAGTCAACTGGGACCTCCCTGGTTAGTCAGCACTGTTGATAAATGATTGAAAGTAACTTGGTGAGCACTTCCACCAGCTCCCTCAATACCCATGAGTGGATCCCTTCCAAACTCATCGTTCTGTTACTGAAGCACAAGAGAGGTGTCATAGACACAGAGATGAAGCATCTGCTAAAATGACCATAAAAAAGTGTAATAGCCTAAAAAATGCAGTCTGCTTTATAAGGAAATAAGGTTAAAGCCATTACAAAGCTCTAATTTTGCACACCAGTTGGTTGATTAATGATACAGCTAAAAAAATTATAAAATACAACACATAAAAATAACAAGGAAAGCATAAAGCAAGTTGAAGGACAAGCAGATGGTGACTTCTATCATATTGTTTTCAAGCTGGGAAAATACAGTTCAGATTCTAATGATGTTGGTGATATGCATACTATAGTTACTTTAAATCCAGTCAAAGGAGCTCAACATTTAGATACAGCTTATTAGGGTGGAAATATAATGTCAGACAATTTGGGATGAAGAATAACATTTTTGTGTCAAAAACTAACTACTGAAAATGAAATAATATTGCACAGAGGTCAGAGATGGTTAAACCTAAGTTGGTGTCTGTTAAAAACTATCCAGACAGTTGTTATAGCTGATGAAAATGATGAATGACCATACAAAGAATAATGAAATGAAAATAATAATAATAATTACTACAATGCAGCACCTTCAAATCTAGGTTTTTGTCTACAAAATGTTAATTAGTCCAGCAATATATATAGCAAAATTATAAAGAGAAGATTAGATGTTCTTTTGGTGTCATCTGCATCATTTTTCTCTTTCAAATCTTTAAATATATTTTATTGCTGTTGTTTGACCTTTGTAATGTTCCAAGTTTAAACAACAAAAAATACAGCAAAAAATACAACAAAAAATAAAATCTTCAAGATTTTATTTTAATAATTGGGTTGGGTTTTGGGTTTTTTTTTATAGAGGACAGTTTTTTCTGCTCAGACATTTTAATTGGTGTTTTTCCCCTAATCTATAAAAGCAATATTAAGTATTAAATAATATTTTCTTCATCTGCTGTCATAGTTTAACCCCAGTAGGCAGCTTAGCCCCACACACTCACACCCCCAGTGGGATGGGAGGGAGAATTGGAAACATAAATGTGAGAAAACTCATGGGTTGAGATAGAGCTTAATATGTAAAATGAAAGCTGTGCACACAAGCAAAGCAAAACAAGGAGTTAATTCACTACTTGCCATGGACAGGCAGGTGTTCAGCCATCTCCAGGAAAGCAGGGTTGCATCACATATAACGGTTAATTGGGAAGACAAACATCATCACTTCTATTGTCCCTGTCTTCCTTCTTCTTCCCCACTCTTTTATTGCTGAGCATAATGTCATATGGCATGGGATGTCCCTTTGGTCGGTTGGGGTCAGCAGTCCCAGCCCAGCTTCTTGCTCACTGCCAGGGAAGGATAAAAAGCAGAAAAGGCCTTGGCTCTGTGTAAGCACTGCTCATCAGTAACTAGAACATTGGTGTGTTATCAACAATGTTATCACAAATCCAAAGCATAGCATCATACTAGCTACTATGAAGAAAATTTTCTCTATCTCAGTACAAACTAGTACACCTACCCAGACTGATTCGATACAAAATAGAGACAAGTAGCAATGGGAGCTTTTTGGAACTCGTTGTTCTGATGGTTAGGGCGTTACTCAAAGTTAGTGCATAACCACTGGTTTTTGTGCCAGTGCTGATGTTTAAGATACTTTTCTTCTTTTCATCCTTTACTATCTTTCTCTTGTCTTTCTCATTTCCTTTCTATTATTCTCTGTGGTATTGTTTTGCAGTGAATTCGTAATGAAAGGTTCACTTCATTTGCTGAAACAAATCAGTCTCAAAATATGAATGACCAACTCTGTATGTAGTACAATTACAGTAGGTCTCACCAGGTACAAAGATTCTCAGATTTTCCAGTCTAAAATGGAAATGGAAATGCCATCTGTAGCCCTTCTTAGAACTACATATGCTTTTCTCCTAGCAGTAGCAATGTCAATTCATGCTCTTTCACAATGCACAAATTTATACTTTTTCTCATTGATCATTCTCAAAGCAATTATCATTGCAATTCTCATTGCTAGTGTCTGAAACTACATTTGCATACTGCAGTAGAGTACCAAGTTAATTACACAGTTCATGCATTAAAGCATTAAAGTAATGTGAAAAAGCAGTACTTAAATAAACTCGCAAGAACTGTATTTAATAATTTCCAATTTCTGGTGATGTTCACAAAACCCTCCCTTGGCAAAATAGTTGGATAGCAGCAGAAGGAAATGGATGAGTATCAATATAATAATGTGCACAAATGGGACACTCAAAACAGGCTAGGGGACATTCACCAATTCTGGTAATGCTGGACATGAAGATAAGCATCAGCTGGATTAAGAAGCAAGCAGGGAAATAAATTTTTAAAAGAAAGGGTTCTGCCTGGAAAAAAGCTTAAAGGAAGCACAAACATTTGCAATGATGAGGGAGTAAACCTGAAGGGGAAACAGCAAAAGATAAAGCCTCATTTGACATAGATGAATATAGGTGACTGCACAGGTACCTGTGAAATTGAAACACCACATCTCATGGGAGTGATGGGCAAACAGGGGGACCTACCACTCCTGGAAGGTAGGTGGAGGGGGTACACACAACCCACACTGCTAGAAGGATGAAGGTGATGCTTGGATAGACATGTGTGAAGAAAATCTTTTGGAATTAGTTACAAAAGTATGCTTAGAAACCTGTAGTTATATTTTTAAATTGTTTTGCAGGTATCTAGTTTTGCAGCTTAGCTGAACTTCACAAGTTCCCTAATTGTAAGCAAGGGGAAGAAAGAGGCATGAAGGAAGTCCTTAAGGAACTACAGGCCAGTCAACCTCATCCTGACCCCGGTGATGGAGCAAATAATCCTGCAAACTGTTCTTAGACCTATTGAAAAGAAAGTGATTAGCTTTATTCAGCATGGGTAATGGAAATATCATGTGTGAACAAACTGACATCCTTCTACAATGAAATCACTAGTTTGGTGGGTTGAGGGCCGAGAAGCTGATGTCATGTATCTTGACATGCAAGGCTTTTAGCACTGTCTATCACAACATCCTCATTGAAAAACTGATGAAATATGGACCAGATAAGTGGACAGTGATGTGGACTTAAAACTAGCCGAACTTCTGGGATCAAATGGTTATGATCAGAGGCAAGAAGGCCAGCTGGAGGTCAGTTACTGGGCATCACAGGAGTCAAAACTGGCTTCAATACAGTTTAAACTTCTCAAAAATTACCTGGATATTAGGACACAGTGTGCCCACAACAAACTTGCAGATGATATAAAACTGGGAGGAGTAGTCAATAGACCATATGGCCATGTCATCATCCAGAGGGACATTATCTGGCTGGAGAAATGAGCTGACAAGAACTTTATGAAGTTCAACAAAGGAGATTGCAATGTTCTGCACTTTTGGAGGAATAAGTCCATACACCAGTCTAGGCTGACTGCCCAATGGCTGGAAAGCAGCTTTGCAGAAAATTCCCTAGGGGTCTTGGTGGACACCAAGCTGAATGTGGACAAGCAGCATTCCTTCATGGCAAAGATCAACAGTATCTGGGGCTGCATTAGAAAGATTGTTGCCAGCCAGTCAGAGGCAATGATACTTCCCCTCTCTTTTACACTGGTGAGATCACATCAGGAGTATTGTGGCCGGTTCTGGGCTCCCCAGTACGAGAAAGACATGGACGTACTGAGTTGAGTCCAGCAAAAGGCCACAGAGAGGATTATGGCACTGGAGCACGTCATGTGAGGAGTGTCTGAGAGAGCTGGAATTGCTCAGCATGCAGAAGGCTCAGGGACATTTATCATTGTGTATAATTACTAATGGGATGGAATAGAGATGACAGAGTCAGAATCTTCTCTGGTGCCCTGCGATAGGACGAAAGGAAATTAGTAGAAGTTGAAACACAAGCAACTCCACCTGAACAAAAGAAAAAATCTTCTTAACTGTGAGGCAAGTTGCTGGAACAGGTTGCTAAGAGAAGTTATGGAATGTCCATCTATGGAACTATCCAAATCCCAACTGCTGTCCAGTTTTGAGCAGAGGTCAGGACTAGAAAAATCTCCAATGGTCCCTTCTAACCTCAACATTCTATGATTTTGAAAAAATTAATCTTCCTTCCTTATCAGTGTTACTTGAAAGTGTTATGCTGTTCTACAACAGGTCTACTGGCATCCACCAAATGAACCTATTGAGCCTTAGAGCCTTATTCTGAAGTCACACATATCCAGAAATGTTATTCCCAAACATTTGCTCCCATGTTTAGTGTTCTCCAAAGACAGTAATAAGGAGACAACCACTGGGGTTTTTGTTTGTTTGTTTGGTTGGTTGGTTTGGTTTGGTTTAAAGAATTATCTATTGCTGTAGTCAGATTATATGAAAAAGTTATGCAACTCCTTCGTATCTGGAGATGATTAAATTTATTTTTGCAATGTCAAATTAGAACTGGATAAATAATTGTGCTGACTGTCACCTGTGGCATTAACTCTAGGAGCAATACAGTCAGGAAGAAGGAACTTACACAGCAAGACTTTTAAAGGAATAGTATTAGTATGAGAGACAAGATTTACAATGTGACAATCAAAAATTATTCACTGGAAATGGTGAATGAATTTGCTTCCCACACAAATACCAATGAACAAAAAAGATATGAGAAAAGCATTTTATTATCTGACAAATTACAATCTTAATCAAGGTAGAGATTTTCCTTGGCACTGTCCAGCACAATCCAAAATTTTGCAGAGCTCTCCTTTACAAAGCAGAAAAGTCTAGTTTTGCCCAAAATACCATTTGGAGAGAGATATCACCCAAAGGCAAGTTCTAGACAAAGTTCCTTTGGCAGATTGCAAGACAGAAAGAAAACAGCTTAAGAGTCAGGGAACTCTCTATTTTGACAGAGCCATGTATAAATAAATGGTTGAAATAGATTGCAAGAGAGTAGGTGAGATAAGCGCCAGTGTGTGATAAGGCCCTGAAACATATGTATCATCTATCATCCTGTTTTACCTACATGTTCTCACAATAGGTTGCCTAAAGTAATACAAACACTGATTACCTGTAATGTTTTCTCTCACTTTGTCAAATCACAGTTGTGTAATCTTAGTTTCAGTCGGCTTTGCTTAGCAACAAAAGCTATTACAGAAACTATATTTATTTAACAGCAATGCCTTATTGATATGACAAGCTCTTATGTATTTTGAACACCGTTGTCAATGAAACATGGAAAGGTACAACATTTATACCTATTGTTAGAATGTATTTCTAATGATTAAATCATGCTTTTTATTTGCTCTCATGTTTTAAGATATTACCTGAGTTGGATCCTTAGATATATTGCTATAGAGCACAAATAGAAAAACAACACAGAAAATTCCATGAGATTTACTGTGCAGTAACTAATGCAGCACAGTAGAGTTGGTTTAACTTTGAGTAACTGGACTCCCAACACCATCTTCACATTGAGCTTACCTGCTCTATGAGATTTGCTGGTGTTTGGAAAGGTCGTTGTTATGCCTAACATGACAGGTAGAAAAATGTCCAGCACTCATAATGATGCTAGGTGTACCTAGTGACTTTCTATTTCCTCTTGCCAAGCAGTGAAGTTGAATAATGTTATAGAATCATAGAATCATACAGTGAGGTTGAAAAATGTTAAATGGTTTGGTGAAGGAAAAAGGAGGTAAATAAAGAAGAGACTTTCGCTTATTGTCTTGGCAGACTACATGATCATCCCACTAAATTCTTGGTTCACCCTTGGCTGAGACTATTTAATTTCTCTGTGATACCTCATGTAAAACAAGTGTTACTACACTCACGTTCTCAGAATTTTGTTCATTAATTTTGTGCTCTTTCAAGTGGACTCAACTTTTATCTGCTTAGTTTATTAAAGCCAAAAAAAATTGGATCATGACCTTGAAGAAAAAATAAGAAAACATACCTGAAATTAACATTAAAGATAAAACTTCAAATTAACATTCTGGGATTTCAAAATAAAATGTGCTTAATTTATATATGTATAATCAGATCAATAAAAATGCATTCACAGTCAGGACTGGCCCAGGCCAGGGGCTGTACATTGCTATCTGGCCCTCTTGGGTTCCGAGATCCATCATCAAGCAAATTCAGCCTTCTGTCATCTTTCATATCCAAAGAATATCAAGACAAAATACAACTAATAAAAAAAAATCCTTCATAAAAGCTCACATGACTTCTCTTTTTTTTTTTCTTTCCATTAAAAACTGAGGTTTTGGGGTTTTTTTGACATCAGAGATACATTAATCGTATCAGCCTTGATCAAATGAATGCACCATATATTCAGAGAGCAACTGTTCACCATTAAATGGGAATGGTTCTGCATTTGGATTAGAAACTCGGTTATCAATACAAGGAGCATGAGTGCACTGAAGCGCAGTGCTCAGGAAGTGACAGGACACAGTCCTCTGAAACAGTGCATGCAATGCCAGCTGTACCCAGCCCTTCAGCTTCCCTTACAATGGATGTTTGGACCAACTGACTGTGGTTAACCTAGCATTCCTAGCCTCTCTCAGTGAAGTCAAGGAAGAACCATACTTGTTTTCCTGTTTTATTTACATGTTTATAATATGAATTCGATGTTTAAGACAGGAATCATCTGTCCAGTTCTAAGAGTAAGAAAATGAACAAAAATTCCATTTTCACAGTATGATGTGTCAGGCTTGATTCCGGGACTACTCACTTTTTCCACTCCTTAATGTGTCAAAGATACTATGCTGGAGTACTGTTGTCCCTAGTGGCATTTACTAAAAGAACTGGAGGGTACCATAATTCCCTAACAAAAGAGACACATACAGGTGGCATTATAATGTCATTATAATATACAGGTGGCTGCTAATGTTATCACCTTTTATACTATTTTATCCTCATTACACTTGGCTTGAGATTACAAACAAGAGGAAGATTTGTTTACTTGTTAAGAGTTTTGTTTATGTTTGTTTCGTTCAAGGCAAAAAAGCTGTGTTTCTTTGTTGGCTGAGTAAGTGTGACAGGCACTGAAAAAAGAAAAACCTTCATAAGCATCCCTACTAAGCAATGTTTCCTGTGAATCTCAATTAGAATATGCTTATAGTACAAGAAGTTTTCAACAGGCTTGGGTTTTTTTTTTTCATACTTGCTTTGACAGTTTCCAGGAGGATGATACAGGGCATCTAAGCATTAGAGAATAGTTGGTCGGTTAGTTGTTTTTCAGTAATGACATCCTTGTTATAAAATATGGCCTAAATGTGATACAGCAGTGTAAATTGTCTGGGTGAGCCACATGGAAGAGGATTTCTAGTTGAGTTATGTTTCAAAAATATGTTTGTGAAGTAACAACCATACATCTGGAAACATCATTACTAAAGCTTTATATTTAAAAACATACTTGATATAAAAATTTAAATCTCAAGAGTAAGTAGAAGACATATTATACACTTGCATTATAGGCATATTCATGTTTACCTTGAATATAAAAGATGATTATTTAATCATAACAAGCCATTTTCATTAGTTATTTTTAAAAACTCTGTTTACAATATCCATATATTTTAAAATACTTTCTTAAATTGAAAATGTCAGCTAAACAGATAGCTTTAAATATTTGGGGTAGATTAGTAATAAATATTCTTGAGAAGAATATTGGATGTACAGCCTGAAGGGAGAACATAGTCTCTTTATTGTGTCTTTCAGGGCAGGTAGTTTGATCCTTTCCAAAGAAGAATTTGTGGTGTCAGTGTTAATGTTCCAATTAATGCCTTAATCATGAATTAGACATATTTAAAATCTGGTTAATGTTTTTCTTTTTTATTCCATAATTTAAAAAATACAACAAACAAATACACAGTTTTTACTGTGTGAAATGGCATAACAGCAATAGTATCAATAAATTTAATATTGAACAATCTTCATGGAGGTACTCTAGTTTATTGATTGTACCTTGGAAATTTGGGGTTTTACAAGAATATTATAACAACAAATATTATCTTTTGCAAACTATTTAAAACATTGCTTTTTCTTCGACATTATGTCAGAAAAAAACTTTCTCACAATTTCCTTATAAGAGCAGAGATTTAAATGAGATGGAAAGTTTTTACTGCATCCTACAGTTTGCATTATTTTTGAAATAACTGAATTTGAAAACCCTGAAGAAAATATATTTCAGCAACATTTTTTGTCCATAGGTGTCTTCATAGCTAGTTTCCTTTAGAATTAGTTAAATCACAAGTCAGCCACCTCTAAACATCAATCGTCTCTCCCAAGCATACAAATGTGAAATACAGTAGCCATAGTGTTACCAAAGTCAAAGTCCTGTTCAAAAACGAATGACATTCATATGAAACACTTGATATGTACTTGATTTGTATACAAAATCTTGATATGTATACAAATTATCTTGAGTGAAGGATTTCCTTCTGCTGTGAAGGTGAAATAAACAGTGTTCTCTGTTGTTACATACACATCTTGCAGTTCTGAGGTTATACAAGGTTCTCTGGAGAAATGCAAATAGGTAATAATAGTTACTAAAACATATCTAAAAATAAGTATGTTGTTGGGGTTTTTTTAATGTGACCTTAAAACATAACCAACGAGTTTATTAAGAAAATAGGGTAACTTACACTTAAAGCTAAATCTTAAATCTAATTTTAAAGTAGTTTCATTATGGAGCCAAATTCTTAAGAGTGGATAATTTGAATTGTGAGTCTTAGTGTCATTTTTACAGGATTAATAGTAAACCTTTGATTATACTGTAAAGATATTAATTATATGTTGTGGATGCCCCATCCCTGGAAGTGTTCAAGGCCAGGCTGGATGAGGCTTTGAGCAACCTGGTCTAGTGGAAGGTGTCCCTGCCCATGGCAGGGGGGTTGGAACTAGATGATCTTGAAGGTCCCTTCCAACCCAAACCATTCTGTGATTCTATGATTCTATGACTTTGCATATAAGGTGTGTGTCATTTTTCCAGATAAACCATGACTTGGATGCAAGAAAATGGTAAGAGCATGTTTGTACCCTCCCAACGACTCTATAATCATGTTTTTGCTTACCATTCAGCTTTCAAGCCTAAAATATGCATTTCATATTTTCATGAGTTATGGATTTTCTTGTACGTATATTTTATAACATTGTGTTCATTATAACTTTGACTGGAGGCCAGGTGCCCATCAAGCTGCTCTATCACTCCCCCTTTTCAGGTGAGCAAGGGACAGAAAATACGATTAAAAGGCTCACATCTTGAGATAAGAGCAGGGAGATATCATTCAGTGTTTATTGTTACAGGCAAAACAGACTCAACTTGGGAAAAAAAATTTAATTTATCATCAATCAACATCAGAGTGAAAAGACAACTAAACCCAAATCTTAAAACATTTTTCCCCTACCTCCTTTCATCCTGGGCTCAAATTCACTCCTGCTATGGTCGACCTTTTCCCCATCAGCAGCATAGGGGGAGAGTGAATGGGTTTGTGGTCAGTCCATCGTATGTTGTCTCTGCTGCTCCTTCCTCCTCGTAGGAAGGATTCCACACACTCTACCCTGCTCTGGCATGGGGTCCCTCCCACAGGAGACAGTCCTCCACCAACTTCTCCAATGCGAGCATTCCGAAGAACAAAAAAAGTCTGTTCAAGAAGATACACTGATGTGAATTGACATTTGTTACCTACAATACTGACTACATTTAGTGTTCATTTTTCAGTGTTATAGTGAAGTATATGTGGTTTCTATGCTTTTTAAATGCAAGATTTTGGACATTAAAATGAAAAATAAATGACCTTTTAGACATTAAAAAGTGACCTATTTAAAAATAAAGCATCTCTGATTATTTGTTCCTATCACTAAAAAATCTTCATGCCAAAGTATTGATTTTTTTTTACTTCAAAAAATGTTCCATTTACAAAATCCCTATATTTTGTAACTGGTTTTAGTAACAATTTTGATGGTGTTTTCATTAAGATTTTCTAAAGAGAAAAGTTATTTCAAACCCATAAAACTGGAAACCATTTAAAGCCTTTCCCACATCTGCACTAATTTATAATTTTCAAAAACATTATTTGTTATTAATTTCAGTAATCATCATCCATGCAATTTTTACCATTCCATTAATATTAATTATTGATTAAGATTATAGCCTACCTTTGACAGGCTGTAGAGAACAAGACATCATTTGGCTTAAGAGAAATTTTAGTATATTCTGAAGGTTGTTCACGGAGTAGAAAGTCAGAAACCCATTCAGAGCCATAGTCAGACTGATTCTGTATTCTGTTATTAACTATTGAATGTCTAGTTAATTTTTAAAAATTCTTTTTAAAATGGAAGGTGTCATATTTATGTTTTTCTAGCTGCAGTACTTTTCCTATCTTGGCCTGTGATAGTTAAAAACAGGAGAAAAATTGCTGTATCTTTTTGGGACATATTTCAACTGGAATGAAAGTGGGGATAGGAAGGGTTATTCAAGGAAGAAGCTTTTAATTAACAAATTAAAAGTTAAATGTTCTTCAAAGAACTTTTAATTAACAATTTAATGTCCTAAAAAAATATCAAAAGATTAAGTACTTTAAAAATCCATTGATAAAAATGCAAATCTTGTCACCTTAATTTGTCATAAAAGCTCATCAAAATAGGGTGACATTAAATTAAATATTGCTGGTAATTGCCACTCACCTTAAGCTAAATTAATTTAGACATAATTGAATTTCTGGTTAAAGGTTTTATAAAGCTTCTTTTTTTTTCAATTAAAATTTAGAAGGCTCAGATCATTCAGTAGATATTATAACTTTCAAAGTAAATTGTATTTTTCTGTACTTTTTGCTAATTACAACAAACATTCAGCCATTTTAATCTCTTTTAAAAATTGTAACTATCACACTTTCCAGACAGACTCCCAATACCTAACATCAGCAAATGTTTTCAAAAACTCTTAGTTGGGTAGGGTACACTTAATCTGAATCTGTGAAATCAGGATAATTTGGAAGCTACAGGTTGAAGTTGTTCTTACTCTGAACAAAACAAATGTCCTTGATGAGTCAACTCAAGGAGAGAAGGCAGATGATCAGATCCTGCCTCAAAGTCACCTCATCTGATTGCAGCAATAGTTCATCAGTCCCATATCCTGTTTGAGACAACAGCTGGTGCCAGATCTTGGGAAGGAGAAACCCTGTAATAAGCAGTAGTGAAATAAATTCTTCATAAGTGAAGCAACTTCTGAATCTCATGCAGATGGTAGCTGACATTTTCTGAACATTCACTTTTCTTTAGTGGTTTTTTTTTCCTTTTATTTCTCTCTACCTCATAAATAAGGTTTCAACCACTTAAGCCAGTGCACTGCCAACTACCGCTATGTATCTTCCAGTTAACACAGAGAATAAAAAAGTGACTGTTTTTGGATGTAGAATGCTATGGAAATATACAGAGAGCTATAGTGATATTGGGTTGCAAAAATAATGTATTTTGCTAAAAACAGTATATTCCCTTCACCCATACTAAACCTAATTTTTTTTAAATATCCTTGGGTGTTTTCCCATTTTTTAAAAGGAAATGACTAAACAGGCAAGGGTTTATCTCATGTTCATGTTTTTGTACAGCCCAGTGGCTGCACAGTTATACCCTGTATAAATTCTAGTTTCCACAGGAATGAGTTCTGAGATACTACCATAATAAAGGAGAAACGGATGGGAAGACAACATTAATACACTTAGAGGCTATGGAACACTCAGGCTAGTTTACTGTCAAAGACCAAAGCCACTTCTGAAGTACGTATGTACCAAAAAGACAATTAAATTGTTATTCATATAATCTAGCCTTTGGCCCACATATATAAATCACTTACTTAACTGTATACATGTATCTGGAGTGAAAATACAAAATAAAATCAAATTTGAATCTTCACACTGGTATTATTTTATTGAAAAGCACAATTTGACATGCATCTTCCTGCAGTTCCATTATCACTGTTTTAATAATCAGATCTCAACTAAGCAGTTCTTGAAAGGTACTTTTAGGAAGAAAAAACCCTGAAAAGTACTTTCAGAATCATAAGCTCCACAATCAGAACTGTTCCAGCAGCATTAATGAAATTATTCACTGTGCATGCAAGTAGGGGCATGATTGTTATTGCAGGATCAAGGGCTTACTGAATGTGCTATGTTAACACAAAGGCATTAAGATAATTTTGAGTAATAACTACATAGAACATCTCTATATATGCTCCATAAGATAAGTAACTGAAAACCACTAATGACTAGCAGCCAACACAGGGATTGAAACTGAACTACTTCAAGATATCCAATGGAATGTAGTAAAATTGAAATGGTATATACAGAAAAAAAAGAAGAATCTTAATCAAAAGGACTTAAAAATAACCCTTCAATTTTTTATCAATCTCTAAAATCAAAAATCTATCTTTTTATATTATTAACTGTGAAGTTTGCATAGATAAGCTAAACCAAAACAGGGATCCAAATATATAAATTTAAAATCAGAATTCTGGGTTGGTTTTTTGTGGGTGG
>NW_010245431.1:55085-63412 GCF_000690775.1 Eurypyga helias | reverse complement strand
AGAATGACCCATTTAGGGGACAGAACTACATATATAAATTAGAGGCTAAATTTAAAAGAAAGAAAATCACAATTAGATTGTGCTTTAGAAATAGAATTTATCAGAAAAGAGGAAGGGAAAGTTGTTTTAAAGTTGTCCAGTACCAGGCATTTTATTGCCCATACAGTCTTGCCACAGCAACATGCAGCACAGTGAAAACTACCTTGATTTCCTTCTCAGATAATGTACAGTGTTTTGCATTTGTTTCAGAAGTTACTACACATTATCTCATGATGATGTGAAAACAATTTAAAACCAGACACCGTTACCACTGTATTGCTGTCATATCCATTGCTTTTCATACCCTAAACTTGGTAAAAAACCAGAGCTGAAATCTTTGGAAGCAAAGATACAGTATTTAGAACAAAAATGCCCATCCAAATAAGGCAAATGTAAAAATACTTCTCTGCCAGTTTCTTAGTCTATTTGCCTTGCATAAAGAGTTTTTGATCCTACTGGAAAACATATCCGAGCCTAGTAACCTCAGTTCTGTGGAGAATACAGTAGTTTTTGTATATTTTCTCTATAAAATTCATTTATCATTTATTATTCTAGTTTAATTTATCCAGAACTTAAGTTTGCCAACCATTTACTTAGTTTTGTTAAATCTTACATTTATGTAAATGTCCATCCTGGCTAATGGGATATACCTTTTCCCTCTTTGAGCCTTGGCATTTGGATTGTACCTGGCATCCAAACCTGCATTTTGTGATGCACTGAAACCTACATTACCTATCTGGAGCCTATGCAGTCTAAATCCTTGGATATTTTCAATATCTGTTTGGCCAAAGCCCTGAGCAGCCTGGTCTGACTCCAGAGCTGATACAGCTTTGGGCAGAACGTTGGACCAAGGATCTCCTGAGGGCCCTTTTAGCCTGAATCTCAACATGTAAGACAGCTTGAGAAGATGCAATTTCCTAACAAATAAGCTGTGAACAAGTGTTATTGAAGATATGAACTGGGAGAATTATAATGAGAAATATAAGCTTAAAAACTAGACCCTGCCATGCCAAGAGAAGTGTGTTAAACATTCTGCATTTCCAAAGGTACATGGAATGAAGTTGGCAGGTGGGGGGGAGAAGATCCTTATATCTTTTTTTTAAGCCTATAGTAAACGAAATTACTGGCTTGAATTGTGAGACACTGGAATTTAGCTGTTTAAGTCGAGAACGTGGCCCAGCTTCTACTTAAGCCCTTGAAAGGACTTAATTAGGATTACTAAGTCATGTAACACGATGGCTGTGTCTGTCATCACTTCCCTCAATGTCTGTGAACTAAAAGGAAAAAAAGATATATCACAAATATTGAATATCCACAAATTTCATTTAAATAGAAAAAGTATGTGTAGAAGAAAAGCCTTGCAAGTTGGGGTTTTTTTCCCCCAAAAAAAGCATGGGAGCATACTTTGTTGGCTACTAAGGAATTCAGCCACACCAAGTGCTCTTAGAAACGCTCTTCACTGAAGATAAGCTCTGATCATAAATTGGAAAGTTCTTAAAATCTGCAAGACATAAATCAATAGGAATTATGATCCTTTGATTCTAGCATCTACTTAGAAGCTAATTTAATTGTTTCAAAAAGAATTACATCTTCAGCTGTATTTGAAGATTTTAAATGTTGCAAGAGTAGATTCCAGTATATGAGATCTTGTAGCAGGAGAGAAGGCAAAAAAAACCCGTATGCAGAACTTCAATGGCTGTTCTGATGTCAGTGGTTTATAATTTTAAGTGCTTATGTTGTGATTGCTGTAATTTTTATTGTTCATCTTCAGAAACATGCCTTTCTTCACAAACATTATGGAATATATATTTGTCCTGCTAAAGGTATCTGTGATATATAAAATTTTAAGAACGGATTTATTTTTCAAGGTGAATTGCCTCTGGAAAAAACGTTTTCTCTAATTAGTCTGTACATTTCTAATAGGAAATGAACAGAGCAGATCGTTACAATGCTGCTTGGTATTTGTAAATAACTACCAATAATCTCTGCAGACCCTTTCTCCAGGACTGGTAGCTGTATTTCAAGGCAATATTATTCCTGGTTAGGGAACAAATCAATATCTAAAAGTAAAGTACAGGTTACTCAGTGAGAAGACATGGCATGAAAAACACTGAAAAATTACATAGGTAGGTCTTGCCATCACCTTTGTTTAGAAGTTTGGAAGATAACAGTTGAGCTTGGATGTGGTAATGTAAAAAATTAATCTTGTCAACAGTAGTAATAGTTAGTGTATGGGAATGTATTGCCAAAAGAAGGTTCTGAGGTGGGAGTTTATTGCCAGAAGATCTGAGATTAAAAAGTTATTTTTATTCCTTACCAATTTACTGCTGCTCTTATTACACTGATATGTACTACTGTATACTGCATATTTGGCTTGAGACTGCTCTTCCAAAATCCCTATCTCCTCTTCAACACAATTGTAAAGAATCCAGCCTATCTGGAAATTATGGCTGTAAATACCTCTCTTGAGAAAATGTAGATGCTGAAAATTCACATTATAATAATTGTCCTTTAACTGTACCATCTAACAGTCCTCGGAATTACTCAATTATTTTTCACCCAATTCAGAAATCACAAAAGGGGAGGATACTTATTTTTATCTCTTTATCTACATATCAGTCAGGAATATCTCAGTCTTGCTGATTTTTGGAAGAGGCTAATCTAAATTCTGGTTTATAACAAATATTGGTCACCCCTGTAAAAATAAGAAGATGGTAGACATCAAGGATATCAAATTTACTATATGGCATGCTAAAGAGGATACTAGCATAAATGTCAATAGGCTGTGTTTTTGCATCACTTTGACAGTAAGGGGAAATGCTAAAAGCATTAACCACAGAACGATATGCCATCACTCTAATTTCTATAAGTTATATAGCTGTAACTTCAATAAAAAACACTCATGAAAAAAATAAAGTGACAAATTGAAATAATGGAGCAATTTCTTTGGACTCTAAAGTAAACAACTATAATTATTGTTTTTTCCAGTCCTCTTGTTTCTTCTCCAGAATTACGACTACTTACAACACAGAAGAAAGCATTTTCTACAAAACTCTTCAGCAAATTTCTGGAAGTGGAAATAAACCAAAAGAACAGAAAGAAATTATTTATTATTTTGGCTACTGCTGTGAGACATTTTTCTGTATCTGTTTTATGTGCCACTCAAATACATTCTCAAGCAAACTTATTTGACACTCTGAGTGTGACAAAAGGAACATTCTTTTTACTTCTTTCGTTCTTCTAAGTTTCAATAAAAATCTGCACTATAAATGACCTTTGAAATAAAACTTCCACACCAAAGCTCCATAGCTCTCATAAAATGAACTCTCTAATTACTTGGATATGTTTTGCTGAAGGAATGAGTAAAAGGGCACAGCAAGTAGAATGGTGCTGCTGCTGCTCATAACTGTGAGTATCCAATGTTTAATTCAAGTTTTCAAAACCACAGAAATTGAAGAGAAGTACAATGTGCCATTCTGTACATGCAGCTAAGCCCTGTCTGGGTTTCTTAGTAAATATACAGCTGAAAAGTACCTTCTACAGTTCTTTCATAAGGTTTTAGGACTTTGCATGACTCCGCTAAAAAAATCTACTTCTGGGGGAAAAAGTCAGTCCCCTGCTCCTGCCATTAAGAGATATGGTAAAGGTTTCTTTGAAGTAACTTTCATTCAGGTACATCTTCTGGAACAGTATAGTGTGCAAAAATTTATAATTAAGCAAAACATAAAATTCCTTTGTATAGTCCAAGGAAGAACTGAAGTGCCTGAGGTGTGTGATCTAGGCAGCCTTTTGTCCTTACTAACAGACTGCTTACCTGTAGCTCAGGGGCTGCAGATTGCAATTGCATCGCTATTCTTCCTACCTTTTTGCCAGCAGAGCTTTCAGGGAAGTGCAGACTGTGCACTTGAGTCGTGCAAAATGTGTAATGCACACATCTTGATAGTCACTCTGAGGAAACAGGGAGCAGACATGCAGATGGAATTAGTACTGGATTCTCTGGCATCATTTTAAAAGTTACATTCATTCTGAAAGTTTGCATTATTATTGCTTCCATTATATCTGCTCTCTTCATAAATGTGTAGCTTTCTTGTTGAATTTTTCATTCCTATACCCCTAGTAAATATGTAAGAGGCAAAACAATACAGATGGCGAGATGCAAAGATATATAGGCTATCAGCAGGCATTACCAACATTGGATTTCTAGCAGAATTTGTTTATACTGTTCAAATTTTTATGGGTTGAGGGATTTTTGGGTTGGTTTTGTATTTGGGTTTTTTTGGGGAGGAGGGGGGAAGAGGGTGGTGTTTGGAGGTTTTTGTTTGGTTTGTTGGGGGGGTTTTGGGTTGTTGGGGTTTTTTTGCCATGAGCTTGCACAACAGGGTGGTGTAAACAGCACATAATGTGGGTGGTAAAGTACTTTTAATGTCTGCCTTACAAGGAAAAAGAATACTGACTGCCAGTCATCTCTACTCTCGAAAGAGAACTCCCAGTAACATACCTCTTGTGATAATTTGGTGTCACTGCTGGTTCTGGAGGTGTACGTGTGTGATGTGGGTCTAAATGTTCTGATGCACAGTGACACGTGCAGATACTGGGCAGAATCAGTACTTCTTTCTCTTTGAATTATTTCAAAATTTCTTTTTATGCAAGACAGAGATTGTTTTCAAGTAAATATGCAAAAAAGTTGGAAGAACAAATGTGCATAGAAGGTTTTAATATGGACAATTCCTACCTTTTCAGAAGTGTCTTTACAAAGCTGATTTTTTTTTTTTTTTTGAGAGAGAGAGCGAGCACTTATTTCTTAGTATTCTAGATATAATCCACACAGTGGAGTTATCTTTAACTGTTTTGGGAAGGAGCGAGTGTGCATTAAGAGGAAAACACACTTCTCAGTGCTTTTACTTTGGTTTTAAAACTGTTCTAATTGATTTAGCTGGAACCTTTTTATCATTTGGTAGGAGAATTTTTCATAGAATAAAAGGAGATTAACTTTTCATAAGATTAGTCTAAATGTCACTGTAGTGACAACTCAAAATATAAGATGCTATAAGGAGCGTAATTGTGGTGTAAGTAGTATATTATGGGACTAATTTTTAGTTTTCTTCTCAAGTTAAGACTTTATTTATCCCATGAAATATAGGCATTTCAAACATTTTTCCAGTCCCTCCTTGGAAAATGTTTAAGGACAGCAATTCAAACATGAGTATTCCATGTCTTAGCTGAGGGGCTTTGATCACCATAGACTCAATCTCTGCTTTTGAAGAATAATTCTTAAGTGAGACTGAAATCCACAAGAGAATAGCAAATTAGCTAGTAGTTTCTTCCCCTTTTTTTCCCCCCCCCTCTCTCTTTTTGATCAGAAATTCCATCCTTACCAAGAGAGGTTTTCCAAGTCAAAAGTTTCAATGAAATGAGTATTTTCAAGGAGGAAAAAAAAAAAAAAAGACACAATATTGTCAACATGTGTCTATGTTTTTAACAAAACTCTTATTTTTAAATCCAGGAATTATTAGATTGCTAAGAGCAGTGAAATTCTCCAAACAATTTCAAATTACAAAAAAATAGTAACATTCTTTGGACAAAGACATGCATTGAAATGCTGAGTATATTGAAAACACTGGCAGTATTTTCTACATAGAAATCATGGAACCAAGATTTCATCCTCTTATAGTTATAATCTTGTTTACGGGCAAAGAGGGAGCACACTAAAGCCAAGAATTTTTGTATAATTGAAATCTTAAGTTTAATCATTACTTGTCCATGTGTAATTGTTACAGAAAGAAAAATAATGCAGTTAAAATCATCATATGTCCATGTCTTAGTTTCTGTGCTTTCTTCTGAAGCTATGCTCACTTTCCCACTGCTCCTCTGGGTCCTTGCATCAGCAAGGTCATCCTGAGAGAGGGTGGGGTGTGTTATGGGGGTCCTCAGCATCTGGAATCCTTCACTGGCAGGACTATAATTCTGATGTTGATTGTTGCTTCTTCCTTGGTCTTGGATTCATTTTGGGGTTTTTATAGGCTTGGTAACACACTTTTACACCTTTCTGCTTCCTCACTGGCCTGCAGTTCCATATTACATATGAATTTACTGTATACGGTGCCTTTTACGAATGTGACGTACTATTTCTGTAACTTTGTCACCTTGAAACCCCATTTTTTCCACGTTTGCCTTTCTGTAAGGGCACTGTGGGTGAGCTCTGTATAACTGCAGGGCCTCCAGGGCCACTCTGCTCCCATCTCTGACCACCCCATGCCTGTGCGCCTAGGGGCAACCTCCTGTGCTCCATGTTTCAAGACCTCTGCTGCTGTCATAACAGGGCTGCTTTCAATGCACTGCGTCTTTGTGTTAGTCATAAATATCTTGTTCTGTGCAAAGTGCTTTTTGCTGTTACATAGATAAAGCTGTGGTTGTGTCACACAAAGATAAACAAAAGCAAGACAAAGTAGCCATGAATACATGGTCAATTACAGAAACTGCTGTCACAGCTAGACCAAGTAAAATGAAGCTGCAAATAGGTCAAGAAAAGTTCACACAGAGCAGGACTGACAACCTCAGTGCTGAGGTCTTGCAAACTCAGCTCAGTGCTTTCAGCCCATTACTAGCAATAGCAATGTTGTGCTACAGGGTTACAATCTTCAGTAATAAGGAGAACATAGGCCATAATTGTGAGGTGTTGGCTAAATGGTGGGACTATCCTGACAGTCTGTCATAACATTCAGGCGAAATGACTGGTCAACCAAGGATGAGCTCAGGACACCCAAAAGCCAGTTCGGTCTACAGATCATAGGGGTATCTGTTGTGTTGTGAGGATTGATTTTTAGGAAGTCGCAAAGACCTAGTACATTACTCAGAAATAGATAAAAGACATGGAGCAGAAGCCAGTAATGCTTTGATTGCCTCTGACTTCCCTGAGGAGTTCAAGCCACCTTTTAATTGTTAGCAGATTGGACACAGATTTCAGAAACCACAAAGCAACCACAGACCATGAGGCGTGCAGACTTTTACAGAAGAACTTGAATCTTGCGATGTTTGAGAACAAATCAAAAATGACCAAAACATTCAAAAGCTTGATTTATTGACACTTACAGTCTTGATCCTTTTCCAAGTGAAAGACCACTAAGTAGGTCCCTTGTCTTATAATTGAAATGAAGTAACAGTTGTTACCCCTTGTGGGTGAAGGATGCCAAAGGCAAAAGCAATTAAATCCCTGTTACATTATACCTGTTGGCAAAGCTGATTGTTCACAGGTAGCTTGCTACATGCAGCTTGAATAACAAGGTGTACAACATTTACAAGTCAGAGCAATTAAACTGACATGGCAGTAGTTCCATTCAACTATTCTGTCTGAAGATGAAGTTTTGTTTAATCACTCTTCCATATAGTGCTAAAACCATGGAAAAAACCTGTGAATTGCTGAAACTATTGTATGGGATAATAATATTTAGGCATGTGTCTGTAAAAACATTTACATTCATTGGTTCAGAAAAAAATTTGGTTAGTTTATGTAACAATTTTTAGTTTGTCTAATAGAAAAATCATTTTGGATTTCCTATGTAACACTATGGTTTCTCTGTTGGTATGTTGAAATTTGTTTTCTCATATCTCGCAGTAGATACTGTGGTATTTTTAATGGTGTATACAACTTATTAATTTTTTTTATCATATGCTTTTGTTATGCATGTTTGTCTGCTTTTACAGATTGGTATGTTGCACACTTACCTTAAATAACTGAGAAGTTCAGAAAACAAACCTCACTAATCAAAAAGAGCCCAAATCTAGAGATATTCAGATACATGCCATAAACTGAAGTTCTTGGCAGTCATTCTGTTTCTGCCTCCATACTGGCATTGTGAACAAAGGAGAACTTTTGATGTACTGTGAACCCTCATAGACAGTTAAGTGAACTGTTTGTCTCTGCTTTTCTTGTCATGGTTGCTTCTAATTATATTCTTTCAGTTGAAGGAGAAACCTGCTGTAATTTCACTGCTTGATTTTTAGATCTATGTGATTTTTTTCTTTTGTTTTCTTTCTGCATTTTCTTCAGATCTCAAAATATTGGAAAAAATTACTGGCAGTATATAACAGTATTAAAAATAAATTTCATGGAGAGAATATGCACATTTATTAAATTATTAAGTACTGTACATTAAAAATTTAACATTAAATTAACAGAATAATTGTTATATTTACAGTACCTGGTAATTTCTTGTAACCTTTAGGAACCCCAGTGGTTTCCTTACATCTAAACAGCTCCTGGTGTCAATAGATTTTCTTATCTGTCAAGG
>NW_010245431.1:0-55056 GCF_000690775.1 Eurypyga helias | reverse complement strand
ATGTCCTGACAATAGCAATGTTCTTTTTCTAGCATGCATATTAAGTTGAAGCTGTACAGTATGACGGAAAGGGAGGTCTTGCAGAATTAATATGGTAATTTTTTAATCATAACTTGATCATTTCTCAAGTACCTTCACATTTCTTGGTACTTTCACATTTTACAGATCTTCACTTTAATAGTTTTCAACCCAAATAGAATCCTAAATAATGTCTGCTCCAAAACCTCTTCATAGAACCACAGGACAGTTTGGGTTGAAAGGGACCTTAAAGATCATCTAGTTCCAATCCTCCTGCCATGGGCAGGGACACCCTCCACTAGACCGGGTTGCTCAAAGGCCTATCCAACCTGGCTTTGAACACGTCCAAGGACGGGGAATTAATTCTGTTATTTACTTAATAATTCTATTATTTACTTAAGAAAACTTTTTTCTCTTAATTTCTTTCAACAGTGGCTGCTCACCTCCTACGACGTAAGCAGTGTTGCTCAAGACTGCCTCTAGAAAAACAGAACATAGTAAGTATGAAGTATCTTCTGAGTTTTACAGAAAAACAACTTGTAGAAAACTCTCTTATCCAAAGGCTCCAAGAAAAACAAAGCAATAAAAATATAACAACACAGTAGTAATAACAGATTGGACAGTACGATGGACTGAAGAGGCCTTCCTCAGTGTAGTACAGAGTGGATGCCAGTGTGAAGGAGCCTGTAAGCTCTGATTTTACGTCCTCCGCACTTTTTTCCTTTGAGAGTGCCATTGTTATCTTGCCTGTTACTAGGATGGATTAAATCCATTGACAGTTATAGTTTTCTTTTTGGTTTTTTGGTTTCTTGTTCCTACCCTTGAGTTGATGGAAAGTGGGTTGTTTGGGTTTTTTTTTTTATATTTGTTTAATGATATGCAGGATAACTGCATCAAGAAAACTATGTCAAAGTGTGTTTTCTACATTGTATCCTGAGGGCAGCAAGATTGCTGGTTGTTCTGGGCTCCAGTGCTAATTAGTTATCTTGGTGTAGATGTGACACTGACTATCTTTTGGTAGGAATACTTTATCCTAAGAGTCTACTGTCTGAAGTGAAAATTCAGCATTGGGCATGCAAAAATAAGACATTGGTTTACTTGAGAATAATAAGCTGATATTCTGAAATCAATATTCAGATTGACACAGTATCTCTTGCCAAACCAAAATCATAATTGAAAATTTATGGTTGACCTATTTTTCATGTTGTAATGTTATGTTATATTGGCCTGAAGCATTTTTTTTCAGATTACTATCAACTAGATATGCATCCAGCAACATTCTATATGAAGTAAGTTATGATTCATTGTCAGAATCCAATGAAACAGAATAATTCTATCTCCTTGAAATATCCAAATAATGTTTTCTTAGCTTGCATAGTACATTATTAAATTCTTGCTAAGTCAGCTGATGGAAATTCAGATTATGATGAGTGTATGACAGCCACCTGAAATGGTACTTCTTAGACAGAAGCTGGTGATATTCTGGGTAAGTTCCTGGCCAACATTTCACTTGCCCTTTTATCAGTTCAGGTATCTAAATAGAAAATGGGCAGGTATTTCTGGCTTCTCTACATTTTGGGAAGAAAAAAAAAAAAAAGTAGTGCAGACACTTTACTGTTTAAAAAAAAAAAAGAAAGAACAGAAAAATTATCTGTAGAACAGCTATACAGAAAGATCTAGAGAACGTCTTTTGGCTAAATAAAAGCTAAGTGTTGCATTTAGTCATGTTTCCTTTTTTTCTTGCCTTTTCACCTCTTTCTACCAGAAAAATTTCACTCTCAAAAAAAAAAAAAAATTATTCCCTTGGACCTTTCTGTGGTATTTATGGATGGTCTAAACCAGGAAGAATATTTAGTGGCTTTGAGATCCCAAAGTCCTTAACCTTTTCAGTGTTGAGAAGAAAGCAGTAATGAATGAGCTTTAATTGTAGCCTACAACTTACTTTAGCCATCTCTTTCTGAAAAGTTATGGTGGCAGCTATCTAATGCTGTTAACACTTAAGATCCTGTCAACACTGGCACTGTAAATTCCATTCGACTGCTCTTTGGAGCTTGGCCATAAAAAACGTGCTTCAAATTGAACTTTGCTGTGCATGGCTTTAGACTAACCACTTTTCCCTTTTCTTCATACATACTTTAAATTAAATGGTTTTTCAGTAAGCAAGAATGAAAGAAAGATATACTTAAGAAAATAGGTGTCTTGTCACAGTAGTTAATTTACTTTGTCTTTATTGCTCAGCTGCTAGAGAAGAAATAGATGAGATAAAAGCATTAAACTTCTTTTTTTCATATCCTGTTTTTCACTTATTTGGGATTTGCATATTCACAATTGCACATGTGGGAAGGAAGAGGAAAAACAGAGAATTAAAAAACTAACCAAACAAAAAATCTAAAGCTCTGTAATATTAAAAATATATCAATACTAAAGAAGGTCCAGGGAAAAAAATACGAAGTTGGGTTGAATCCTCTTCACTAACTAAATGCATTTTAAACACTTCATAGTGTATAACACAGTTAAGTCAATAAAATTATTCTTAATAAATTAATTATTCTTAATATTTTAATTTTTTTTTTTATCCTTCGAATCTTAGTATATAATAGTATGCTTATGCTCACTGTTAACATTCAGGTTTTCATGAGAAGTTATTACATGGAAATCCAATCCTACCAGTAATTTTCACAGTGGTCAGTTGTTATTTTTACCACCTGTGTTTTTAAAAGATAGAAAGCTGAAAATATTTGGCGACTTGCCGTTTACATTTATCATCCACAGTGTGTTATCTTTGTTGCTTTGACATATAAATACATTAGCTGAATAACTGCTAAGACACCAATATTTGATCTGAGTTTTTCACTTTCTTACAATTTTATCTATAAAATGTAGTAATTCTGACTATTGGCAGGGCTAGTTGATTTTTTAGAAAGTAAATTTTATTTAAAATATTTCCCTATGTGTGTTTTATTTTAGTGATCATAATCTCCGTAACTATGGTACCCCTAACCAAAAGTTCCAGTTCTAGTGTGATTTACTAGTAACAGTGCAGTATAATACTACCACAAATTAATACCATCTGTCAACGTGACAACTACCAAGCTGGGCTTTTCAAACAGGTCAGCTTTTCTCTCATTAATGAATGTGCAGAGAATAAGTTTTTCAAAAATGAAAAGAAGAGGCCAATCTCAATAAAAAAGTTATCAGTACATCATGAATAAAAATGGCAGAACAGATATCTGCCCCCAGTAGATAATGTGAAAGTGTAATTGTAATCATGCACTGTCTGCCTCTGTAGTTTTTTTTTCACCCATTTTAAAAATTGCTTAGAACTGTCACAATGCCTTGGTGTTTAGTAAAGGTCAGCTGTGCACCAGGCCACTTTCTTATGGCTATTGGATGGCCTTTCAAAGTTCACATTTGGTTTCTTTCTAATTTTGTCTGAAAACAGGGGGAAGCTACCTGTTGGCAACCATCTGCCTTATGTATTGTTCTGCCTTATCAAAGGAATGATTTTTCTCAGCTGCAATGATGTAAAGAGAAACTGCAACTAGGATGACCAGATACCTTCCTATCAACATGTTCATTTGGTCCTTCTCTGTCAAATGCCTCATGGAAGGGGCTATAATGAGAATGTTTAGGTCTGGAACTGCTGTCTGTGTGCACAACAGTTTTCTTTTTATTCTCTCTATTGAATAAAATACTCAAGATTCAGATGATAAAGAACCAAGCAACAACTTTGTAAGTTTAATCCATGCCTGCCACTATGGTGGGTAACTGCTTTGCCTGTGTCACCAGGCTTAAACAGACTAACAGGCACAAAAATGAAGTCATTGTGCTTGAGAACCAAGCCAAGAACTCTTAAGTCACCCTTGTCCTCTATATTTGAAGAAACATGAGTTTTGCTTTTTTAAGTAAGTGCTAAGATAAATCCCTACATTTGTTATATGATGTTGTTTTGAATGTTGTTTCTGAGTCATAAAATCTATTAAACTTTCCTGCAATACTACCTTAAATAAATAGATACTACTAAAAAAATATTTCTGATTTTTCTAATAACCTGGTAATAGTTAGAAAAGTGCAGATATGGCTTCTTTAGGCTAGCTAGTAGTGTGGGCAAAACCCAGCTTCTGTCTCCATGTAGTGATAGAAAACAAAATAATAAAGAACTTCTAGCAAGAAGCAGATTTCTTCAGACTTCTGCACTTGTCCCATGGAGACAAACCACAGTAGAAAAGGATGTACGATTCTTATCACAAGGCTGTATTGTGCATGTCTTTGAAATGAGAAGGAGCTTTTTGCTTATTTGAAGTGAGAATGTTGCCAAAAAATGTACTGTCAAATTAATTAAGTACAATATTTGCCATTTCTGATGCCCAGACATCTCCAAATTTTATGTAGAGGAGGAATCATAGGGAAATTGCCAAGGTCTCAAAACATTTTTCTTCTTAACCTCATAAGAAATAGTCATCTCATGTTATATTTTTATAACTATGGTTTGCCATTTCATAGAAGAAATGATTAGTGATATCATGCATCATTAATTTGGGGCTGAAGTTTAACCCTCAGATGCAGCGAGCCAAATTAATTTTTAGTGTAGGACTACCGACTCCAGTGTGTTACTTCTGGAGCCAGCAGAGGCTGAAATCACAGAGGAAGTATTGATTTTAGATTCGCTACAAATGGTGCATCTCATGTAATTCATCTGTTATCACCTGCTGATTCATCAGAAATGGTTTTCAGGGAGTTCAGCTTTTCTTGGCAGAAGACAATTTTGATGTAGTGGTAATAACATATCTAGATATTTATAATATGACATATTCCCAGCACCATATTGCCTTAATACTTGAAGTAAATCACTTGCTAGAATTTTCACTTTCATTTCTTACTTCACAACCCAAAGCAAATGAAGATATTTGAATGCTCTATCTGCGAAAGCAATCAAGTTAAGTATTACATTAATACTGGTTAAAACATTTCTGTGTTTTTTTTATTTTTAAATACTATTTTTCTATTCTGAAATTTAAGGACATTTGCTAAATGAAAATGAAACTTTGGTTTTGGCATTGTTTTATTTTTTCTGCTGTTCTTTGATATATCTGCTATAAATTACAAGCTTGAAACTGAATTGTTAGGTTATTGCTGGTTGAGTCACAGCATATATCAATGAGTTCAGTCAGATGAATAAAATAATCTGGAGATTCCATAATAACTGACATTTCAGTAAAAAATCCTCAGAGTATTGAGACTGTATGTGCAAGCCAGGTTCTGTGAACTGTTCATCTGACTTACGTTTATAGTATAGAGGACCAGGGGAACCAGTTTGAATCATTTATAGCATGACCATCTTCTCATTTTTCTTTTTGGCTGGTCCCATTATCACTCACTTCCATAAATTAGCTTGGGGTACAGTTCCCAAACGATTTCTTTTCTTTGAACAGAACTCCTTTAAACTCCTTGATACTTGCTGATGAAATAGCTAACTCTATGCTATAATGTCCTTGATTTTAATGATACATTAATTGTACTTTCTCGTTAATGATACCTCTATTATACCTCTCTGTACTTTCTCCTTATTATCTTGTTATCCCCTTAAGTCACAGCTAATGTTAAGACAAGATCCCAAGGCTTCAATTGGAAAAATACCCCTAAAACCAATTTAAGCAGTCCCAGACAAGCCAGAAGGCTCTCACTCAATAAATTTAGCATTTTATAAGAAATTTTTGTTCATTAATTTAATAGTTACATATAAAGATTAAAATATAAGCAAATCAAAACAGCTTAAGTGAAATTTGACTTACTTGAGACAAAACATTTCAGTCTTATTGAAATAATAGTATAAATTATTCAGTTTTTCTTCTCAGAAGTGTTAACCTTACCTTGGAATATTCTGATAAGCTACATTTTGGTTGCATCATTGACAATATATGTATTAAATTTATATTCAATTATTTAATTAATCTTCAAGTTTTACAGTAAAGACTGAAATATTTTATTTAAATATTATTAGATGATAACAGATCTTAATGTATATTTAAATTCTAACTTTTGCTTTTCATTTTTATCCACAAACTATATATTTATTAAGCTGTTTGAAAGATTAACTCCATGCTTGCTTTTTCCCATAATTTTATTTTTATGTTTTCCTATAGACATTTAAGTATTTTAAATGATTATACATTCTCCTCCCTGTGAATTGCTCTGTTAATAAGAACAAAATTAATTAACTGCAGACACCCAAGTTGCTGTTAATAAGTTTCAAAACCCAAGAATAATCAGAATGTTTTGTTAAAAATGCATGCAATGTTACTCTCTTCAGTGTTATGTCAGTTATGACTTATGTTGTGTGTGTCATCTAAGCACCCATAACATCTTAAGTATTTTTCAAGACACAAGCAAAGGTTCAGTCCTTAGACAGAAGAGTCTACAGTCAAAAGCAAATTTGAACAAACCAAAGCAGTGGGGTGAGATCAGGTTGAGATGTAGAAGTGAGATGACATTGTCTCTCAGCTTGCCAGCATATACAGAAGTTCTATTCACATGTGTTTTCCAAATTGAAGTAGGAGTTACCACTCATAAGCTCCTGGGTCATGAGTGTTAAAAAAAAAAAAAAAGCGCGCACAGAATTAGAGGAAGATTAATGCAGGGCAGGCGGGGGTTTTAACTAATTTCTAAACATTGTGAATTCAAGGACAAAAAAGAAGGAAAAGAGAACAACTTGCACAGATTAAGGAACTGGTGCTTTGTTAATTAACTCCTAGAAAGAACTTTTGTTTGACTGATGTGTGTATTTCCCACAGTGGTGATGACACACTGAAAATCTTTTGGGGACTTAAATGTGATGTCTCTACTGCTACTTGCATGTTTTGTGACAATATGAGGATATGGTGGGACTTTGGGGAGTGGGACATGCAATACCTTTGATTCTGTGTCTGTCATCAAGGGTTAGTCCCTTTCTTACAGGCCTTACAGCTGCTAGGGCCACATCTTTCACACTTTCTGAGTTCTTCAATGTGACCCATATTCCCTTGCTTTCGCAGGGGAACCCAGACTAACCAACAACAGAATATTGAAGAGACTCCATAAATATAGTTGAGACTTTAACTGGCCAGAGAAAAGCCCGTGCAGAGGTGACAAGTTTGTTCTTAATATAGTTGAAAGGGTTAGCCTGTGGAAGCTCCTGCACTGATCCAGTTGTTGATGAGATATCTGCATCTTTCTTTGCTGAAAGCATACTGAGCAGTATTTAACTGGATTCTTTGCCTGCTTCCTATAAAGCTTTCTAGTAGATTCGTGCCTCTTGAGGAGCTTTAATAACCATGATTTTAAGCTGGAAATGAAGACTTTCAACAGTGAAAGTCTATGGAGTATATTTGAAATGTAGTTGTAAATGTGTTCTGCTACTTTTTATAAAATTCTCATATCTGATGTTGTGCCATTAAGTTGGTGCATGTGACTTGAGTTTTCAACTGGACTAAGTGTATCTTCTCAATGAACTCCTCTGAAATGTTACCATTTTGAGTCTTGATTACTTGGACCTATCACTGAACTTGTTAGCAAGTGACTATGGTGAGGACAGGAAAGAAGACAATGGGATGCAGGAAACAACATAAATTTTAAAATCTTAAGAAGTTCTTTCACTGCAAAAATCTCTCCAATACTATTTTTTAAAACTATTTGAAAAAAAAAACTACTTGGGAAATATCTGCAAATGGTCACAGCATAAAAATTGAAGTTGTCACATATTAACCAAATCCCAAGTCATCTTAATAGCAGACTTTTGAATAACAACATCTATGGACAGACTGGATTTAAAACTATCATAGCATAGATACCATGTTTTCAAAAGTAATCTATGGTCTTTATAGAGATACTTACGTCATGAATATTCAAGTGCCAGTTAATAGTCTATGATGATTTTTGTATGTGCCTGTTTGTATGACACAGTTGTGTTGTCAGGTGTCTAAAGCATCTGTAAAAGAAAAATGTCAAAGAACAAATTTAAAAGAACAAGACAAATCTGTAAGCATAAAATACTTACTTACTTACATAGAGGCAGCCATAAAATATTTCTGAAAGGACATATATATATTTCTGGAACTCATTTCATTTTCTTAATGTAAAAACAATTTTTAAATGGATTTTAACAAGACTCAAAATCCAGTTGCAGCTATGAATATCTGTATAGCCCAGGTATAGAGTGAAATTACATCTTTAGCTTTAGTTAATAGAAAAAGAGATTAAAAATAATTTCTTTATGTGTTTCTTGATTCTGCTTTTTGTTGGTTTTCCTTGTCACTCCCCCCCTAACTCCAACCCACAGCCAACAATTTATTTAATCCTTCACTGGAAAGAGAAAAGAACTAACATTCCCCTACCCTACTCCTCCTTCCGACAGCCACAGCTTTAGTAAACTAGGCTAAGCTAGAAAAATAGGTCTGCCATCATGTAATCATTGGAAACTGAATGAGTTTTCATAACAAAGGAATTCTTTTTTTCTTTCTCTCATGCTGATTTACTCTTACGCATCTCTCATCAAGTCAGTAAATGCCATAACAGATTTTCTTTTACTGTGAAGCTATATTGCTAACTTTGGAGCAGGAAAAAAAAATCCTTGTTTTCTAATTGATGCTGTAAAATACAGTAAACTGGATGATGAATTAAACTTTCTGTGTGAGAGAAAGAATTTCTTCATGAATAATGGATTAGGCTTTGTTTAAACCACATAGATTGTATTTGCTTTTTATTAACTTATTACATTTGACACTGCTTCTGCATATACCCACCCCTCCTTCCCTGTGAATATCTTTTAATAAGGCATTTCATAAATTCTATGATTTCTCTTTTTTTATCCTAAGCAGCTCTAGATGCAAAGCAAACACTTTGTTATTGTACACTTAGTAGGTTTACATCCCCTGGGTGGGAACTGCTTGATATGGAATTTTTTAAATGAATTTGTGTCTATATCAAAGATCACCTAATTTTTAAAACTTTGAGCCTAAGCTGTAGAATTTGTTACTGTGCCTCATATTTGCTGCTTTCTGAGCCTAATCTGGAGTTTTTTAGGTAAAAATTATCAATTATGCAGACAGTTTAAATAAAAAGGGTATGTCAGGAGAGGGGTTTCCCTTGTCCCACATGTGTCTATGGAAATAGCTATCGTTCATTACTATTTTTATTGTCCAGTAGTGCATTGGTGTAATTGTGGTCTTTGACTCTATGGAACTAGCCATTTTTAAACCTGTCTCTGTATTTTTCTGTTTGTTACTGCCTGAGCAGTTAGGTCATTAATTGATTTTACTGTCCCCATCATCTGTGGTCAGATACACTCCCTCCATTTTACAGATAGAATTTTTTGTGAAGGTCATGGGGCATGTGGTTGAGCCAGGAACTGAAATGTGTCTCAGTCATTTCCCAATCTGTATTGATGGCAGAACCACCTTGAATCATGTTTTAATCCCATCCAACAATTAATTACCACACAGCTGCTCACTCACCTCCCCAGAGGAGAATCGGAGGAAAAGACAAGGAAACCTGTGGGTTGCAGGAAGATCTATTTAATAATTGAAAGTAAAGGAAATAAAATAATGATACTGATAATACTAAAAATACTAATAATATGTAATGAAAATAATGGAAAATAAAACAAATGATACAGCTGTTCACCACCTGCTGACCAACCAAGAGCTAGAGCTGGAGAGAGAGCCCACCCATGGGCCAACCCTCAACTTATATACTGAGCATGATGTTTTATGGAATGAAATACCCCCTTGACCAGTCTAGGCCAGCTGTGCTGATTGTGTTCCCTCCCAGCGTCTTATAGCAAAGAAGCTGATAAAGCAGTTGCAGCACCAGAAACTGAAGAAGTCCTTGACTTGGTATAAACACTCCTTAGAAACAAATAAAATCACTAATGTTATCAATACTGTTCTCAACACAAATCCAAAACATAGCCATGTCCTAGCTCCTGTGAAGAAAATTAACTCTGTCCCCACTAAAACCCACACACATCAGTTTAGGCTTATAAACCATTATTAGATATGTGGTATGATATATAGTAAGTATATATGTTAACTATACGTAGGAGGCTTTCTTCAGTTCAAATGGTACAGCTTACTGCTTGGACGAAGCCAGCCTACTGCTTGTCGAATCATAGAATCATAGAATGCTTTGGGTTGGAAGGGACCTTAAAGATCATCTAGTTCCAACCCCCCTGCCATGGGCAGGGACACCTTCCACTAGACCAGGTTGCTCAAAGCCTCGTCAAGCCTGGCCTTGAAGACAGCCAGGGATGGGGCAGCCACAGCTTCTTTGGGTAACCTGTTCCCGTGCTTCACCACCCTCTCTGGGAAGAACTTCTTCCCGATATCCAATCTAAACCTCCCCACTTTCAATTTAAACTGGTTACCCCTTGTCCTGTCACTACAGGCCCTTGTAAAAAGTCTCCTCCCAGCTTCCTTGTAGCCCCTTCAGGTACTGGAAGGTGCTATAAGGTCTCCCCGGAGCCTTCTCTTCTCCAGGCTGAACAAGCCCAATGCTCTCAGCCTTGGGTACCAAGTTTTCCTACCAAGTTCTCTAAGCAAGTTTTACCAACCCTGCTTTCAAGGTATTCTTGCCTGATAGGCTGTGATTCTCTTTAGCAGTGTTCTTGTCCTTCTGGTTTCTCTATTAGAGCATTCTTCCCTTAGGAGCAATAATCAACCTGACCTCTTCGGTTGTACCTGAATAAAGAGATCCAAAAGCCCCAGTGATGGTCACTGAACCTACTGTATTGGTTTATTGATGTTTCAGATTTTTCTCTTATATGGTAATTTATAGAACAGATCATGTGTTCATCTACTCTGTTGAATGTCAATTAAATAGTTACATGGCTAGGCTAGTTTGAATTTCTCAATATCTGGATATTTCCATGTGTTCTTCACCAAATATTTTCATCACCAGGCCTGTAATGAAGATGTAAATGTGGCAAATAAATAAAACCAACATAATTTAATGGGAAAACAAGTACATCAAATCCCTGGGCCATGAAAGAGATGTAGTACTAACTACATCATTGCATCATGCATTGGGTTTCTGTGGTGGGGGCTTTTGGTAGCAGGGAAAGGGCCAGAGGGGTGGCTCTTGTGAGAAGTTTAAAGAAAACCTCCCCCAACATCCAAGTCAGACTCACCTCTGGCCACAGCTGAGCTAGTCAGCACCTCTGCAAATTAACATATTTTAAGAGGTGAAAACACGAAGAGAAATAGCAGTGGAAAGCATAATATAGAAGGAGTTGGAATCAGTGTAGAGGGAGGAGTGTGATGTGAGTGAGACAACCAAGCAGACAGCAAAGTTCAGTGCAGAAAGGCGTTGAAGAGGAGGGCTGTAGGAGAGGTTCTCCTGCAGCCCATGGTGAGAGGGCAGGCTGTGCCCCTGCAGCCGTGTAGGGTCACGGGGAAGCAGAGATCCCCATGCAGCCTGGGGAGGGCCCCATGCCAGAGCAGATGGCTGCCCCCAGAGGAGCTGGTGACTCCATGGGAAGTCTGTGCTGGAGTAGTCTGTTCCTGAAGGATTGCAGACCCACAGAAGGGACCTATGCCGGAGCAGTTACAGAAGAAAACTGCAACCCACGGGGAGGACTCACGCCAGGGAGGTTTGTGGAGGACTGTCTCCAGTGGGAGGGATCCCATGGAGCAGCAGGGAAAGCGTGTGGGGACTTCTCCCCCTGAGGATGAAGGAGCAGCAGAGATGACGTGTGGCGAACTGACTGGGAAACCCCCCATCTCCTTTCCCCAGTGCTGCTGGGAGGGTGGAGGTAGCTGAGGAAGAAGGGGAGGTGAGGGGGAGGTTTTTAAGATCCATTTTGTTTTGTCTCTCATCATCCTACTCTGATTGAATTGGGAAGTGACTAAATGGATTTTTCTTCTCCAAGTCCAGTCTGTTTTGCTCATGACCATAATGGGTACGTGATCTTTCCCTGTCCTTGCCTCAGGCCATGAACCTTTCCTTGTATTGGGAGCAGGAGTGACTGAGTGGCCTCCTGTTCTTCCTGTCTGGGTCTAAACCACGACACACCAATTGCAAAACATAGTGAGTAGTACAGTATTTGGGGATTATGTTTTTCATAAAAGTTTTGTGTTAGGTCAGACTTCACAGCTATGGGAATGAATAATTAAAAACACATAGCTCGTTACATATGTTTATCATACCATTTACAGCATCAGCTGCAACACAGATCGAGAAATCCGAGCACATAAGAAATGTCTTTTTGTGTTTTGCAGTGTCTACCTAGATCAGACTCATCCCAGCTGACCTAAACGAAATTACAAACATGTGTCTCTGAATCTACTTGCCCTTGCTGTTCTTATGTCCATGGAATAAATACACACTTCTGGGACACACAGAATCTACCATGCTGTCATTCCCCTGCTTATAAAGGCAACCTTAAGGTGATTATTTCAGATATTGATATCTACTTGGTTCTTTGATCCAAACATCTGTGTGTTTCATGCTGATAGATGGCTGATTGCCTTTAAGCAGAGTGGCTCCTTAAAGGTGGTAACTGGTCCCAGGTATTTGCTCTTGGGAAAAGCTAACTGTGTATCATGCCCGCCAAAGCATTGCTTACTGTGTGAGATAAGTACACCTTCTTAAAAACTGAATGGCAAAATGATTGGATTTTTTTTTTTTTACTTAGGTTTGTATTTTTTCTATTTATTTACTTCTATTTTAATTTTTTAATTCAAATAATCTGGGAATGCAAATTTAATTTAAGAAAGAAAATATAAATTGTTAATATCAAGGTGGAGATCAGAACCATAGTAAGGGGATGAGTGAGAAACGTGAACATGTGCATGGGTAAACACTGATGCATTCACTTCTGTCACAGCGCTGTATGGATAACACAATGAATGCATTGCAAACGACCTGAACGCAGAAGGTGCAGTCAGTTCAGACAGTTGTAACCCAAGTTGTTGAAGGTGCTGCAGTCATCCCCTGTGCTGGTTATACACAGGAAGTCTCTTAACTCCCTTGCAACCTGCTTCAGTTATGTTAGGTCATAGTAGTACTTACCTGTAATATTGTTGCACTTTCCCTTGAAATCTGTACGTCCCTCACCCCCTATTTTACTGTCTACTTTCTCTCTCCTGTGTTTTTGAACAGATTTTCAGGAGATATAAAGCTATCTTCCTGCTGTTGTGTTTCTAATTCTTATTTACTGACAGTGACTTTTTTCACCTCTCTCTCTACTTCATCTCCCTCTCTGGTGTTTCAAATATCTCCCTTTATGGTCTCTTCTTCATTTTTGCCCTTTCAGGGAAGATAGGGCACTTATCAATTGGATGAGCAAGAGTGTAAGCACGGAGGAAAGGAGTATTGGATACTCGTCAAAGCTCTGTGATAATCAGTGTGTGATTTCTTGCCTTTCAAATCAAGAAAATATGCAAATACAATAGGTGTGAGACTATAATATACACTGATAATGAGTTTCCAAAATCAAACCATGAGAACAGAGACATCTCTAAGTTTTAGTTCTAGGTCTGTGGATTTTTCATTTCTAAGTTTTATTATCCTTCCTTATAGGACAGAGTGAGAGAGGTAAAATGAAGCAAAAAGTGGAAAATAGAAAAAAGAGCAAGGTAAGGGTGGTGTGTGTGTTTCCAGATAGGAATTCCATAGAGTCAGCGTGATCTTTTCTGCTAAATTCACATAGCGCTCTAATGATAATGAGGTAGTTAGCAATGTTTATTTTTCAATAACCCAGGCAGGAACCAAACATTCTGAAATATATTCTCAGTATTCCATGAATTGATTTATGTGTGCAGCTTTTTTTTTTTTAATAAAATCCAAAAATAGCAGGAGTTATGCGTTTAATTCCCTAAATGCAGTCTTAAAATGTACCTGAGGAAATGCATGTTTTATCTAATATATTAGCTAGACAGCTGTCAATGCAACGTTGAATTTTTTTTTTTATTTTTTTCATTGCAGACTATAGCTGTTGTGTGCATCTGTGTCCAAAGTGCATAGGCACAGCAGCACCTTACACACCAGTTATTATGAACATAATAATACCCTGACCCACAGTAGTCAGCAGAACGATAAATCATTAACCTTGCAGTGATACTTAGAAAAAAATACTTCTTGGTCTAACATTTGATAATATGAACACAGTTTCAGTTCTTTTTTACAGGACTGTTAGTGCTGAATAATTTGTTTATGGAGAGAGCGATTCGCACCCTTAGACTCAGTCACATAGTTCAGCGTGAAATCCATCACCAGAACAACCCTGAACGGTTTATATAATTGTACCTATTTGAAAGCATATGAACTGAGATACAGAAAGGTGTGACATGCCCAAGATTATGCAAGTCAGTCTGAAGAGCAAGAACAGAACTCAACTGGTAACAGAGTCAGACCTATGTCTCATTTTCTTCCCTGCTGTGTCCCAGCTGTCCTAATATTTGAGATAAATTGGCACCTGGAAGAAACCCAGGGAGCTCAAACAAAATGTGAATAAGATGTGGTGGATATAGAGAAGAGAAGGAAAACAGCTTGAGGTGCAAGCTGAAATTATGGCTTTATTTTTGACAGAGGAGAGTCATTTTATGAATCTTGAGAAAATGTCTTACATTTTCATTGCTTCTTTAGAAAGCAAAACAAAGCATCTAGAGGAATACTCTTCTGTTTTTCCAGTACAACTTCCATAAAGTCCACAGCTAACAAAGCACCAAAAAGTGCCCCAAAGATTAGCAGGAAAGGCAAAATCTCTCTGCCTTGTGTTATGTTCCCTGTTATCAAGAGGACAGAACACTTTCATCATGCCTGCAGTAAGCCTTGGGAAAAGGATGCTCATTGCAGGTTCACATAAAACCTGCTAGCATCTTCTTCTTCAGGAACAGCCATGGATCCAGCAAATCAGCCTTGCTTCTTGGAGGTGCCCTGAGAGACGCAGGGTATGAAAAGTTTTCTCTTTTGTATGGGGGTTGATCTTTGCTTGTTTCTTTATCTAACTCCATGCAACATTGTACCTCCATGGGGAAAGAAAAGGCGTTTGTTTCTCCCAGCTTTGTCTGGGCCTCTGCAGTTGGAAGCTTGCTCAGGTTATGGTCCATCAGTGCAGATTCTGATCATTTTTGAATACAAGTAATAGTCACAGTAGGTGTCACTATCAAGGGACTCTGCTTCATCTCCTTTCTGAGGATGATGAGAAGACATGTTCTTTTGAGTGGTACTGATCAAAGTAAGTGTGCATATACACTTACATATAGCTCAGAGTACAACATAAATCGAAGTCTTGCCTGTGCTCGAGTATCCCATGAGAGCTCTCCCTTGAATAAGCTTGCTTCATGTCCAAAGAAAACTGCCAAGTTGTCAAAAAAAGAGCCTTATCTACCACTACTGAAGTTAACAGAAATTTTGCAGGGAGTTTCACCCAGACCAACACTTGACGTCCAGTCCCAAAACAGATGTTAGACTGGTGTTCTCTGTAATGCACCCAGCAGTCTTGCTTCCAGATGGTGTGTCACAAGTCCCTCCTTGCTGGAGTCCTCAACGGAAATAAAAAATGGAGAGGAAAATGAGGATGGAGCCTGGTCCTCTGACAGGATGCACTAAGGCCACAGAATTCTCAGACTGGTAGGAAAGCCGGAATGTGTTGGGGATGAACTATCACTAATTTAGTCTTCTCTGAAGGTAAAAGATTTTAATGAAAAGGAAGTAGTATTAACTGCAATGGTAGGGTTAAACCAGCATTAAGATCTAATGGTGTCATTGCAACAGCCAGGACAGTACTATAAATAAGAGAAAGCCGACAAGTTAAAATGCTGATAATATATCAGAGCTCTATAAATTGTTCTACTCAATAAATAGATTGATTTGCTAAATAAAATACTATTATTACATCATCGCTACTTCATCTTTGGGTTCTATTCTTCACACTTAGAAATTAATTACTATCTTGGGTTAAGACTTGTAGTGTCACTGACAAATGTAAAGAGTCATAGCAAAGACTGAGAAGAAATACCAACAACTGTTATTTTTTATGACCTAGCTTTTAACAAACGTTTTTCTTCTTTAGTGCAAATAATCTCACACAAACATTCTTTGTGCAGGGCCTCGGGTTTTTCGTTTAACTTTGAAACCTATAAAATTAGTATTTTAAAGCCCCTGTCACATTAGAAAATAGTTATGCATGAGGAAAGCAACCATCTGTAGGCTTCAGATAAAAAGTGGTATGCAGGTAATAACAATGTTAAGCAGGCACTGTCCTGTCAAATGCAGTCATGCAATTGTTGTTACTGGAGTCATATGGTGATATGCATTTGCTGCATAGTTATTATATGAGTTTAACTTCTACACATGGTCTATATTGGTGCTTCCTCTTTCAATGCTACTGAAAACAATCCAGTATATAATAAAATGTGGACAGCAGAATTAGAGCTTCGGAGAGGAGGAGGAGATTCATTGTAATTTCTGATGATTAATTTCACTGATAACTAGGAGAAAGGAAAAAAAAAAGACTGAAGGCTAGGAAGAAGCTGTAACTACACAAGGGAATGTAGCTGTAGCTAGAAATCCAGGACGAAGTTATGCTTTAAGGGTTTATACAAGTCTCTGAGAAAGGATCAGTAGCCATAATAGAAATTAAAGAACAGTTTATTATGATCCATAATATTAGTTTGGTTTTAAGAGTATTATGACAGCTAATATATTACTTTAAAAGAAATTTAAAAGTATACTGTAAGTTGCTGGTAAATACAGTTAAGGTGAAATAGAACTGTTTAGGAATTGATACAAAAATACAAATAGTATAATCTAGTGTGCTTGGATGATAGAGATCTAGTTAAATCAAACAAATTCCACCAAACTTCTAAATACATATACTTAGAGGAAAATAATTTTCTCTATAATGGTCTAATAGGGTATTCTTATCATTAAAAATATAAAAAACCTTGTTTTTTAAAGAAATGTGTAATTTATTTTATTCTTAAAACTTTTTACAACTCCTTTTTCTGTTTTTTTTTTTTTTTTCAAGAAGGTTGAAGCAAAGGCAATACTTTTAAATAACAGTTTTACTCTTAGAATACATGAAAAATACACAAGTACTTAGTTTTAATGCTAAAGGAATAGCTATGACATTTAAAATTATCTTAACAGTTTTATAAATTCTCACATGCTCTGCATTTATTTTTCTAATATACAATATATTCAGTATTTTTGCAGTTTCTTTACTAGTGCACTGTTGGTTTTCTGTAAAATACATGGCATAATAAAGCTGTCTATATTTTATCATAATTTTTATTACAATTGTTAGTAATAAATTGGTTAGCATTACATGAGAAAGTGAAAAAGTTTCCATACCTGTACACACATTCTCTCTACCTCCTCAATTCTCTTCCATTCATCTCTAAATAAAATTTTTGCAACCATACAGCTGAATTTTCAGAATTGGGAAATCAAACATGTTTGATACCTGAGAGCTGTACATGATGTAATTAAAGCCATTAATAACTAGTAATTTTTTGGAAAGGCATGCAGTTATAAATGAAAATGTAGTAATGGAAGAACTTATAAATTTATTTAATTATTGTGCAAACAGTAGTATTCATCTCTTATAAAGATCTATTTATTTCTTTGTCATTTTTCCCTTTGTAGGGCTTGTGAGGCAGGAGGTTATTGTTGGTTTGTTTGTTTTCAATTTGTCAGCGTTAAAAAAAAAAAACAAAACACACCACCTAAAAAAGAACCATTTTTGTTTCTGAACAAACTGAAACTGTAAACTGCAAATAAGTCTTCTGTCTTATGTAGATTTAATTGGTGAATCAAACCAGGCTCTACAGCTTGTCACATTAAGTTATTTTCTGGATCAACATTCCCTTGTGTAATTGGACATTTGTATATTTGACATTTTTAAGGCTGAGTTTTTGTAGAAGTCTACAGGTACTTTGGCATCTGAGTGGGAGGTGAAGTTTTACAAGGGACCCCGAATGTACTTATTGAAATGAACTGTGTAAAACATTGAAATGACAGATTTTGTTTGAGGGTGGCGAGGCAGTTTTAAGAATAGAGTTAACAAAGAAAATTAATGTGGTTTGCTAGCTCAGAACCTTATTAATACTAACAATATATTATTTTCCTTCTTCGTGGTTGTATAAAAATAGAGAGAACTGCCTAGACTTGCAGAGAGATGTGACTAGAGACATCAAGAAAACTTTCTTAATGGGAATGAAGTACAGGAAAATTATATTAGATGTTAAAACTTCTGGGAAAATAACACTTTTAAAAAATATTTTCAGAAATATTTATTAAGTTTTGAAGTATGCTTAGCTCAAAGACAAGGCAACAACTGAGAACAGACCTTGTGTTTCATAACCAGGTCTGCAATTAAGATTGTTCACTACTGCTTTGCAATGAAGTTAAGAGTATTTTGGTTTAAAATTCTAGTGGAAGGTACCATGACCTGATTCGAACAATAATTTGGAAGAACTGGTCATGGTGATCATTCAGTATCTGTGTAAACAGACTTTCTATTTGCAAATCATTTACAAACAGTTTAATGATTTCAGAACTGTCAGCATAAGGGGTGTGTGGCTGGAGGGAGGAGGTGATGAACTGTCATTTGGCTATTCAGTGTTGGCTACTGGCACATCATTATGTGCTGTCAGTCACCTAAATCTCATGTCATTGTTCTGCTTACTAATTTATTGAGAAAAGAAGTTTTGCAACTAAAGCATGACGAAAACTCCTATTGCCATGGGGACAATGTGTGTCATGTGTTAGTATGGATATTTTTACTTAAAGCAGAGGTTTTTTTATTCTTTCACTCAAATGCTTTCAAATAACAAGATACAAAGTTCATGAATAGAGGAAAACTACCATGTGGTTATCAAAGAAGTTTAGTTTTTCATTGTTCTGCTCTACTTAAGGGTTACTAATCCAAGTTTTTGCACTTGATGATGAGAAAAAGTCTGCAGATGTAGTCTACTTAGACTTTAGTAAAGTCTTTGACACTGCTTCCCACAGCATTCTCCTGGAGAAACTGGCTCCTCATGGCTCACTCTCCACTGAGTAAAAAACTGGGCAGATGAGCAGATCAAGTGCACCATTACTAAGTTTGCAGATGACACCAAGTTGGGTGTGAGCATTGATCTGCCTGAGGGTAGGCAAGCTCTTCAGAGGGATCTGGACAGGCTGGATGGGTGGGCCAAGGCCAACTGTATGAGGTTCAACAAGGCCAAATGCCGGGTCCTGCACTTGGGCCACACCAGCCATATGCAATGTTACAGGCTTGGGGAAGAGTGGCTGGAAAGCTGCCTGGCAGGTAAAGGACCTGAGGGTGTTGGTCAACCACCATCTGAATATGAGTGAGCAGTGTGTTCAGGTGGCCAAGAAGGCAAATGGCTTGCATCAGTGTTGCCAGCAGGACTAGGGAAGGGATTGTCCCCCTGTACTGGGCACTGGTGAGGCCACACCTGGAGTACTGTGTTCAGTTTTGGGCCCATCACTACAAGAAAGACATTGAGATGCTGAAGAGTGTCCAGAGATGGGGAAAAAAGCTGGTGAAGGGTTTGGAGCACAAGTCCTGTGTGGAGGAGCTGAGAGAACCAGGATTGTTTAGCCTGGAGAAGAAGAGGCTCTAGTATCTCTAAATGCCCCTTCTTGGTTCAGTAGACAAGATACTATGCAAAGTACTTCAGAGATACAGCAGAGTAATCTTTTTTTCTGTAGTAACATTCATCCTCCAAAGATGAATGGGTTACAATTCAATTGTATGCATTCTTTCAGTGATGCAGCATGATGGTATTAAGCAATTATTGCACTTCCTCCTTCTGCTTTTTTTTTTTTTTTTTTGGTAGTGGATATTAAGTGACCACAGAAAATTGAGACACCCACCTTGAATGGTGTTGGAGATCTCTGGGAAGATCTTGTGTTGTTTTGGTAGAGCTAAATCACCGAATAAAGAAGTGCATGTACCTAAGTACTCACTGTCTTAATTTCACACTGGACATAGGCTGCCATATGGAATTTGTTCATATTAACAGGCATGTTGACTTGTTGATAGAACCTTGAATAAAATAGATTTAAAAATTTTGGTTGTTTACAGACAACCCAACTACTTTCTGTGGGGAAGAATAGACTTGTTATGGAGCTAGGTTCCTACATACCTTCTGAATTTCAGTTCCCCATTTTGTAAGACAGCAAAATAATATTTCTTGAAGCTGTTGTGTGAAAAAGTTACTTGATATCTTTGCTTACTTAAATGAAGGTGTTATGTAAGTAAGTCTGAGCCGTGTTTAATGGTCTGATTTTGGTCATTGGTTCTGACAGACAGTTCTGACAAGTTGTGGCATGAGCTGGAGAACAAGGAGCTCCCAAAGGAGTCCGCTTCCCTACTCTCTGGGCTGCTTTTGTGGTTTAATCCCTGTTGAGAACCTCGGGATATGACTGTAGACATTGCTGCTGCTGCACTCTGAGGGCAGTGATTACTTGACATCATCTGAGAATGGACCCTGTGACCATGTCTTCCTAACATTTTCCTACTGAAAATCAATCAACTGTTTTCTAACTTTCCCACTGTAAACTCTGTTACAGTTAGAATGATGAATGACTTCTCGTTATACAGACAATTAAATATTTTACCCTGAGGCAAATCTTCGTTTTGACATTCTTAGTACAATTCAAGGTGTTTTCGTGACCTTTAAAGCACTGCATAGACCACAACCCTGTTATTGCAGCTGAGATAAGCTGGAAGAAAACTCATGCCTGTGTCTCAGTTTGAGTGTGCCATTCAGAGGACTGCCTTTGGAATCTGCCTTCTTTGGCAGTTTATCAGAACTCAAGTCTAGTGACCTTCAGATTAAAAAAAAATCAAATGCTAAACATTAAAAAGAAAGGACGTCATACCTCCTGTTTCCTCTGATCTTTTTAGCTCAACTCTTGACTGCCATAACAAAGGCCAGAGCTGATAATAATATAAATACAAAGGCCCTCCTCCCTTCAGATTATTTCTTTTGTATGCCTTTACAAGACTAAAGTTGTTTCACAGAATAAGGTACCACAAAATATTTTAGTTTCGCTACACAAAATAATGGTGGGTTTTGTTTTCTCAATAGCTTTGTATTTTTTTCCAGTGGCTAAATACATTTATTCTCCTGTTTTCCCAGTAGCAGAGTAGCATATATATTTTAATATATTGCACTATTAGTTCCATTCAGAATATCTGCCTTAAATAATACTAGAAAAATTGTTTTTGCTTTCTCAGGGAATTAGGTTAGTGAACACTGCATGCCAGTAATTAATGAATGACCAAGTTACTTCATTGCTTCTGGGAATTTTGACAATTACATTTGTATTTTTCAGTCCAAGTTTATAATATTTATTGCTAGAGTTTCAGTGGTCTAAACAGTTTAAACATCACAGAAAAGAAACATGAGACGATCACAACAAATCATATAGTAAATATTCTAACATATGCACTTTTGAAGACATACATCAAGAGGAGATAATACCATGTAAGTCTTAGAACCCAAAGGAGCTCTAATTAAAACTGTTAAACTGTCAGCTGCCTTGTGGCCCTCACTTTTTATGCATGAAATGTTTTAAGGCTATTGGAAAAGGTCAGAGTCCTTAAAAAAAAAACCTAAAAAAACTCCAAAACAAACAGCAGATTTATCTCCTTCTTAGAAAAGTAGAAGGATGATAATGAAGGGTTTCTTCTGTCCTTGGGGCTTTGGAAAAGCTCTAAGGATATGGCATGTTTATAGCAATAAGATCCTGAAGTTTTTATACAGTCAAATCACCTCTTACCTTTGACAATGGTCCCTCAAAAGCTACTTCAGCTTCCACTGAGTCAGTGGAAAACCTTCTAGTGATTTCAAGAGAATTGGATGAGCTTTTAAATGCAGTTATCCAGCTGCACAATTAACAGCCAGAAAAGCACATTCTATAAATTATTTCGCTATTTAGGGATACATTTAACATGTCCTAGCAATATCAATTAACTGGGAGACGAATGACTCATCTAAGCCTTCTCCAAATCCATTAAGTCAATATCTGACTCACTTTCTGTGGTATGAAAAATGGTCTGTTCACTAAATTCACTCTTGATTTTATCCAGATCATCCAGACTGTATTAAACTGAATTGCAATTGAGGCAAAAAATTGTGGCCAGAAACTGCCAAGTTACAGTAGAAAAAAAACAGGGGTTAATCTGTCGCACTGCTAGGTTTTGCTGGGTGAAGACACCTTGGCCCTAAGCGGTGTGGGAACTTCAGGAGGATCCCTAAGGGCCAGGTCGTGCAGTGCTGCTGGAGGTGCAGGATGCTTGTCCCCACAGTCAGCCCCTCTCTGACTGTCAGGAGGGATTGCTTGCGGTAATGGGCCCACAAAGAGTTTTCAAATTCCTAGCAGCAACCTTTCCTTTGAGAAAATTTTCTTTTATTATGCATTTTATGCATAAAAGCTGGGAGACATCCAGATATCCTTTTCTTGCTGTTCAGATGGATGAGGGATAGCTTGTTGTCTTGTGTCAGGAGACTTCTGGGGATGAGTTTAAGAAAGCAAGAGGTCAGGAAGAATGAACCCCTGCATCAAGTCTTTGAGAGGGGACTGTAGGGGAGCACACACTGGAGACAAGTTTTCAACACGTGGTCCAGGAAATAACTTTTAACACTGGTCCAATCAAACCAGTTGCTTAAAACCTGAAATGCTTTCTGTACAATCCTTACCCTCCCAGTTTCACATTATGCTTAGAGATTGTGACTGTGGGATGAATATATTTTACATTTTCAAACTATTGAGTGCACAAACAACATAATATTGATGTCAAAACATGCAGAGGTGCCGTTTTCTTGGTCAGCTGAAAGATGACCAGTAAAGAGGTAGGTTTACATATAATAATTCACTGTAGTGAATGTATAAGGCAGCACTTTAATAAATTAAATGCATAGCCAAAGTGAAATTCAGAGCATACAGTTAGTGAAGTTTTCTTGGGAAACTATTACCATTTTTTTACCAAGGTATGCTGTAGTAATTCCTATGGTATCCTGTAGGATACTGTATGAAATGGTATCATTCCCAGTGAAACCATAAAGATATCCTAAAATCATTCACTAAGGGCCATGATAATTCTCAGATGGGAGTCCTAACCTTCTTTTTTTACTTTATCGCAAACTCTTTACATTTCTAACGTATTTAAAAAAAACTAAAAATTTCTTCTTTAGTCCAAGTACAGATTTTGTGTCACACAGGAAAATAGTATCATAAATGCTCTCACTTTCATTTGTAGTTCTTTCTTCCACAAGAATTTCCTATGTTTTTGTAATTTTACTTTCACCCTGTAGAAACTTTATCTTTTGTGATCATTTAGGTCTGGTATTCTCTTTCAGTCACCATCTTTTCACAGACTTCATAGAGAATTCTTTCTCTCCTATATGTGGTAGAGAAAATTACATTTTATTCTCTACATCTGTTATTGTATGTGATCTTAATGAAGAAAGCTTTTATTTTTCTGATTTGGTAGACAAGTCACAGTTTTGGCAAAGACTAAGTGGCCCCATTTTCAGAGGTTGCTCTTGCTGGGTGATGAAGTGTCTGTTTTCCTGGCTCCCCAGTCTACTTGCATTGCTACTTACATCACTTCTATTTCCCTTATATCAATAAGGGCAATGACAGAGTGACTTAGAAGAACAATGGTCTAAATAATCAGAAAAGGCCACAGGCTCCTTTTTGCTGTGTTCTGTTCTGATTTACTTTTGGAAATAAATAATATCTTAAGAAAGAGACATGTCTGGATCATAGGAGATGGGGGCATGGGGAGAGGGAGCAGAACTCCAAAGGGACCTTCCTGCTGCTGCACCCACTTTCATTCCTAGATATGAAACAGAAGTTCATCCAGCTTCTTCAAAGATATGTATCTTCAATGATATAGAGATTTTATACTCAGTGTTTTATCAGGTAATCTTTGCAAAGATTTTTCTGGTGTTTAGCCTAAGTTTTCTTTGATGTAATTTCTTTATTATAGACATGAAGAACCACATATTCTCTTCCTTGTGGAAGCAACCTTTACACATCTAAAACCAGATATAATGCTTCCTCTCTTTTTTTTGTTTTCTCTTTATTTCCTGTTAACTAAACAATCCCCTTTCAGTCATTATTTGTAAATTGTATCCCTAATAGTTTCCTCTGAATTAATTCTAATGAATTCTTGGGCTTTGGACTCCAAAATCCTACAACATTTTTATCTATTTCATGCTCTGAGATCCTACCAATGCAATATAAAATAGCATTAATACAAGTTTACTCTTTTTTATTGTCCCCAGTTTGCATTTTCCCAAGCAGCCTGAAATTGTTGATCATCAATTGCAACTACAATTCCTTAGCTTCTCTCCTAGAAAGCTAGTAGCCATCTTCTACTCAAGTACCATATTCTTTCAGCTGAACACTGCAACATCTATTTTATATATTTTCATTATTTTTTTCTTTTCTTTACAGACTGCTTCTTCAGTTTGCCAAGATCATGTCAAATTCTAATCCCAATCCCGAAAAGCTTGCAGTGCCTGTGGATAGCATGTGCTCTGAGGGCCATCAGAAGAACAGGTAGCTTGAGATCAATTTAATTCCACTTTGGTATGGAAAGCAATATTCCTCAAAATGCCACAAAATACCCTGAAATTGAGGCCACAGTCTGTATAATATGATGATGAGGAAATTCATTCTTTGCCTTTGAGCAGAGCAATTTGCAGCCTGTCTGTCTAGGAGCAGCAGCATCATTATTGTCAGTCTGATCATTAGCTGATCTATAATAACACGTGGTTCTGTATGCAGTTCATTTCCATCAGAAGCAGAACAGGTATGAGTGAAGCATTATATATTTTTATGTGTGTTAATATATTTATACACATGTACCTATATGTATGTGTATTAATACAGAGGTTGGTCTCCTGCCATGCATCAGATTCTCCCAGTTCTCTTCAGCTCATTAAAACTTCATAGAAGCCTGCAGCGTAGCATTTTCCTGGGAGCCAGAATGAAGATGGCACACATCTCGGTCTGGCTAGCACTTTATTGTTTGGCAAGCAGAGAAATATAAATGTAAGACATAAATTGGTCTTCTAACATTTCTGAAGAAAATAATCTCCAACTGCTTTGAAACAGATTCTGTTTGTAAACAGGACTTGCTACTGTTTGAATGGAGGTTACTTCTAGTCCACCCTCTCTCTCCCTTTTTTTTCCATGTTGTATTTCATTGGTAAACCCTGAGCATTGAAACTCACAGCCTGCTTAAGCAACGTTTAAATGCCAGCCACTCTATGGGCTATATTTTTATTTTTATAATACAGACTATGAACACAGAAAATTCAGTACTGTACCAGATACCTTGGCCTTTAGGTTTATGAAAGTCAGTGAATAATGCATCAAAACAAAACAAAACAGTAGTATTTCACTTCTTTTAACGTACACATTCTATAACACTAGCTTCTGAACTATGAATATAAGTCACATTATAATGGTTCTAATGTGTTACATGCCTTGCCAGCATTAAATTACTGGCACATTCCCATTGTGAATCAGTTTTAGATTTTAAAGAAAACTTTCATGCTTAAATTGAGAACTGTCTCATAATTTCTTTTTTATTTTTTAATCAAAAATCTAAATCTAAAATGCTTTCACTTGAGAAAATACAGTGTAAATGAAAATCACTTTGTCTTTAATTGCCCTTGGTACCAAAATTGGTCTTTCAAGATTTCTGGAAACTAATCTAATACCTTATTTAATGTTTATATTATATTTTAATTATTAAAGATAATGACATGAAAACTGCTTGGAAAAATGTCTCCAGCAAAGACGTTTTAATCCATATGGAAGAGAAATCTGGTGTTATGCTTAGAGAGCAAAACTTTTAAGTGTCTAGAATGAAAGTAGAATTGGGTTTCTGTGATTAATGTTTGTTCTGCCCCCTTGTGGTTGTGGAGTCCAGTAGGACATAGGTATGATTGACTATTTTGAAAATATTTCTAACTATTTTTAAAATAAGCTTTATTGTATAGTTCAAGTGACGCATCTTTCCCAGAATCTGTGTGGACCAAGAACACAAGGAAAAAAGTTCTGATAGATACATATCTTCACATATGAACAACTGATAGATTAATGGTTTTAGTTAAAAGTAGTTTTCCAAAAGGATATGTTTTTAGGTTATGAAAGCAAGTTCAGAAACTTTAAATATAAACAATAATTTATTCAGAAGTTAATAGTAATGGAAAAAAGATAGGAATAAAAAATAATTGCAACTTTAAACACAGCTTTTCCACTGTGGTTTTGCTGAACACAACTCATTAGCAGAGTAGCTTTTCTTCCCACAAGGAAAAAAAAAAAAAAATTACCTCTGCAGTTTAATTTGCCCAAAGCCAAAATTCATAACATAATTCTATTATGTTTGTAATAATGCACCTCTATATCCCAAATTTTCATTTATATAGATATATTCTGAAAATATTTCATTTCATTTTGGAAAGGTCCTGGAGTTAGTTTGTCACAGACTAATTCTTAGACAGCAGGTCAGATTTTTAAATCAAGACATAATGTAGTAGACAAAGTCAGTCACTCTCCAGTCAACAATGATTTACTGTCATTTAAAGAAATATAATTAGCTATTTTTAAAGATAAATTTTCTTGGACTTTCCTGTTTTTGTAAACAAAGTAGATAAGATAATAATTTTTAATTACCAGTTTACAGAGCCAATAACTAAATGGTATTCTTTAAGATTTTATTTTAATTAGTAAAATAAATATTTTCATTAATCTTCACTATTTCCAAAAACTCTGCCCTACTACCCCCAAAATTCATGTTTTGTTTCAATAGTTTAAAAATAAGTAAGTTTTTATCTCTTTTTGGTGTTGTTTTCTTTTTTTTTTTTTAATGGTGGTGTAACTTCTCCTAAACTATATAAAAAGTATATCAGTACATACAGAAACCAAGTGTCTCTCTTACATACACACACATTCACCAGGACATATAATATTAAACAATGTATAAGCAAATGTTTTGTATGAGACACAAATCTCTGTATATTTTTAAATTTTTTAAATTTTTAATCCAAATCAAGTTCTGATCTGTACAACCATAAAAGGCACTGTAGCAGCTGAACTATACAAAGTATTGAATGGATAGGTACCAAACCATAGTCTATTACCTGACTAACCCCAAACACCATCTGAGTATGTGTAAGCCATTATGTTTTGAGCTTACCTGCCAAAACAAACATGGCCTCCAGGGTCACTCTTGGTCTCTGGTATCTTCTTCAACCCAAGCTATGAACCTATGAGTTTAGTATATTCACAGCTGTCTTGAGACATCTGTGAAAAGACTGATTTTCAAAAAGTACCACTGTAATGGCCCTTGGAGGCAGCTTATGACATTGTGAGGCATCAAGGCTTTGGGGACACTTGGAAATGTGTCTCCGTGTCTTCTACTAATGATTTTAAATATACTTTCTAATGTTAATGGTCCTTCATAAAGATATGTAGCAGGCCAGCAAATACAAGAAGAGTCACAACTTCACCATTAATAGCTTTTATTAGCCCAAATGCTAACCAGACAGTTTATATAACATCAAAGGGAGTCTGCTATTAATGCCACCAGCTCCCATGCTGGCACCAAAGTACTCTGTGGGAGATTATAAAGTACATGCAAAACCAGGAGAAAATGTTAGTCTATCCCAGTTAAATAGTTAATTGTTTAGGAAATGTGAATCTGTTAGAAATGAGACCTCAACAGTTCTTTATTTCAGGGAGACTGTAATTTCATATCCATCATCTGCACCTCAGTGCTAGTTCATGTCTGTTAAAAAGGAGTCCCTTGGAATAATTCTACAGATAAATCACATTGTTGGGTGACTAACAAATAATCTGAAGTAGGGAGATCAGGGACTTTTGGAAAGAAGTGGGGGAATTTGTGTAATACAAGTGCATTTATAATAAGAACTGCTGCTAAATTGGTGGGGTGGGAGGGGGGGAAGTAATTTATTGTTATACAGTATGGTGCTTTTTCATCTTTCCCACAGAAAGTGAGTTGAGGTTATGAGATTTCATAGCCACTTCAAGTACTGGGTTGCTGTGAGGCTTACAAAGCAGCTGTACAGTTTTCTTCTCTTTTCTAACTGCTCATCTGTCACCGTAGAGCATAACCATGCCAGGCTTTTTACAGAGCATGTAGTTATTCGTAGAGTTTTGTATTCATCTGATCTAATGCATTTCTAGTGAACTCTTCACTGTGAAATTGGTGATTTCTTGCATATGAAAGGAGTAAATCCTTGGAATCCCTGCCTGCTTTTCAGACTTAACTGAGACCATGTGCCATTAAACTTTTGCATTCATTAATATTTAAGCATCTTTGTTCTTGTATTGATTTTGTACAATGCATTTGGGTGTAAACCTAAGCAAGTGAGTAATTTACGGAGGAGGCAGGGCTTGAGAAATACACAAATATGTATTTACACAAGTAAAGGATGTAGTCAGTATGTTAACATTTACTTCCTTGCTCTGCTACCATTTTTAGTCAAAATCTTACTGTTAAACAAGTACTAGAGTTTTCCTTTTTTTCATGTTCTTCAACAGTCTAACTCATAAAGATATCTAATGTTCTACACTACCTACAATACATATTCTATACTATTTTAAGTCCTCTCTTCCAGGCTATCAGTGTTTTTTTTTCTTTTTTCTTCTTCTTGAATCATTCATCTGCTGCTTTTATTGTGCATTAACCTTGTGAGATGTTTTAACAGATATCTGTACAATAGCAAGTAGGGTAGAGTCCCAACTTGCTTGGCTAGAATGGGGGACTGGGGAAGCAGCTTCTTCCACTCCAGTATTGAGATGATGTTACGTAGTTAGCTCTGCTTTATGCTTTCCCTTTCATTTGGAATAGACAGCTTATATTCATCTCTTCACTGTTATATAGGATAACCTGATTACATTCCTGTTCTTGAAAAGTTTTGATGAAACATACAATATTAGTTACAGGTGTGAGATCACAAGATATTCCAGGACTTGTATGCTATGTGCATATTGTAAAGGAACCAATTTACTGGCATTTTGTTTCCTTTGGTTAACACAGAGAGAGCCTCTACTGATGTGCTGGGTGGATACAACAAAACATTTTAACAGATGGTAAAATGGAGGGTTGCCCTCTGGTGTCTCTGTATGTGACAAATGCTTAGCTACGTCCCAGCAACACACAACAGATGCTCTAGAAACAGCTGGCAGGAAAAAATTAGCAAAACAAAGAAACATTGCAATGCTATATGGCACTTTCTTGGTTAGTAGGGACCACTGGCATGCAGTATCCAGATGACAATATGTTTTTAAGTACATCATTCCAAAGTCTCTGTCCACTGCAGCAGAACCTCAGATGAGACTCCAAAAATGATAGCTTCAGCAGCTCCATTGCTTGGTAATAGTAATAGAAATGTCAGTGATGTCACCAGCCTACCATATAGAATCTCTCCCCAAGTAGCATAGCAGAAAATCTCTGAATTCAACTTTCTCTGCAAAGGTCTTCTGTGCTGTCTTACATATTGGAAAGATAACAGCTTACTTTTTCTTCTTGGGATCTTCACTACTGACAGAAAGTATGCAGTATTTTGGAAAACATGGAGTTGGTTATTTTTACATCTTGCCTACACTGATATTTCTGAGTTATCTTTCACATGTTCAAAAGACAGACAAAGAGAATCAAAGTCAGATTCACATTCTAAACACTGAGTAAATCTGTTCGATTCTTTGCTACAATAATCTGTTGAGAAACATCACTTGGTCTTTTCTACAAGGAGTAGAAAATGACTCAGTTCAAGTTACTTGAGTTTGATCAGTAATAAGGAAAGATTCTCTTCATTTCCAAATACTTTCAGGCTGTCCTTATCTTTGAAATCTAAGTATTTTCCAACTAAAGTTTTAACAAGCAGAATTTCTTATTACAGTACCTTCTGTTGAAGAAGTGACACTTTCACTGAATCTCCTGGGCCTAGTACTATATTTATGTCTAATGGTTGATGATGCAACTGTAGAGAAGCTCAAATTTTCATAGCCACCCATAAGAACATGTAGAAGTCAGTAGTTTCTTAGCTATATTTGGAATGAGCTATCTTTGGAATACAACTGCATACCATCCATATTACGCTGCCACTAGAAGGTTAAGCAAGAGTCACAATTTGTGACTTAGACTCACCAACTCTCTCAGCTATGACCCCAGAACATCTAGTTCAACTCCTACTGTATTGCAATAATCCCAAAGTACGAGGTTGCCTAGTGCACGGCAGCTAAAATATCTGATGACTATTTTACTCCAATATGCAGCTAAGATAAAAATGGTCCTTGCGTCCTTAGATACACATCTTCTCTACCACTTAATGAAATTTCATTACATAATTTGCATAATTTCTCTCCCATTTCTTTTCCTTTCTTATTTTTTTCTCTCATTGCAGTGCACTGTCCTTTTTCAGATCATAAAGGTTTTATCATTTACAATAGAGCAACAATTTTAGAACTTACAGTGTTTTAACTGTAAATAATACTCCTCAGAAAAGCTGGGAAGTGTGTTTCTTAGTGACTGTATGCAGCACTAAATATAATGGGCATAGGTTGTTTTCAGCTGATATTAGTGAATGCACTTAACTTGGTACATACAAACTGTCTCAGTGCTTTAATATTTGCAAAGTCAGGGCCTTACATTTGAAAGGCTCCTGCAGATTTAGGATTGTGAAACTCTACTCATTAGTTTCCAAAGAGCTTGAAACATGTTCATATTTTATAATGTACTTTAAACTCCATTAAAAATAAAGTGTTGTGAGCAACGGTCTACAAAGTAATTCTGCTTTGGCAGGGAGGCTAGCAAAATAATCTAATAGGCTTTCTTCATCAGTAATTTCTGTGATTCAGTGAACTGTGATAATGTGGTTAATTATATGATTTTAAACTTATTAAACCTGTAAACATTCCCTTCTCAAAGAGCTTATGTTCTTATGTAGTCTCTGACAAATTAATCAGGCTACTGATAGTAGAAAATTAACCAACTACTTAAGTAGAATCTATTCTCATATATTTTGTTCAACCATTTCATCACTAGTTCTTGAAATCAGTCAAAAATTTACATTAAAATTTCAGGTTTTGAAAGGCAAGACAGCTTTTTTTCTGTTTCTGAAGTTTGAGGGGGATGTTACTTGCAGAAGACATATTGATGCCATAAAGAAAAAAAAAATATTTTTTTTGGTCAGATGTTGGCACAGCATCTCAAAATCTAACACAGTATGGCATAGTCTACAGAACTGAGTAGATTATTTCCCTCAGCATAAATCACATATGTCAGCATAAAAAGAGTAACATGTTTAATATTTACAACTGGATAGAAAGGAAAGTTCCTTCCTAGAAGTGTAAGTAACTGCATTTGAGATGGATTTACATGGACTGTATAATTCAGAAATCTCCTATCTTAAGGCGCTTAGGAAGAAATATCTGCAGTCACATCTTGTTGGCTGGCTGTTACCAAGCCCATAGCTTTCTTATTTTTGAAAGAAACAGACAATAAATGAAGTGCTTTAAGAAGACCTTATCTTTTTCTTTACAATCTACACTACTTTCAAGACAGTTCCAATTTAGATTGAGATGTGGTGAGAGTTGAAATTCAGATGGTTTCTAGAAAAGTCAGTTTCTCAAAGCTGACTGTATTTTGGAAATATTTATACACGAAGTTTTGGGCTAGTTGCTTATTTGTTGTTTGTCTTCCATTTATATCTAGATTGATTAAAGATGATTTTATCTTTTTAGTATTATCCATTGATAAAAAGGTTACTTTTTATGTCAATATTACATTAAATACTTATAAATTCTTTAAGTAATCCATAAGATTTATTCTCAAGAGTTAATATATTATTTTATTTCATGAGATAATTTTAAGCAAATTTATGTTCATTCTAACTTTTTGTTGCTCTAATATTCTAATATACTTCTTCATAATGAATATCACACATCCAATGATTTGATAGCTTCAAAAGCATTCACATAATATTTTAAAAGTGAATTTACAATGATGTCAGTATTGAACATTTTAAATAGAGGATCACAGAGTGGCTCAGGCAGGAAGGCATCGCCTAGTCCAACCCCATGCAAAGCAGGGTCACACAGACCAGGTTGCTTAGGGTCATGTCAAGTCAGTTTGTGAATACCGACAAGGATGGACAGTCAAGAAGTATTCTAGGTAACCTGCTACAGCATTTGGCCATCCACACAATAAAATATTTTTCTTCATTTTAAATGGAATTTCCTGTATTTTAACTTGTGCCCACTGCCTTTTGTCCTTTCATTGGGCACCAGTGAGAACAGTCTTGTGGTACATGTACTAGACTTGGGTCCATCTGAGCCTTCTCTGCTCCAGGATGAATAGTTCTAGATTTCCTAGCCTCTTCTCATATGACAGGTGCTCCAAGTTCTTAATCACCTTTGTGCCACTTCACTGGACTTGCTTCAGTATACCTCTGTCTCTCTTTTACTGAGGAGCCTGTGTCGGGGCAGAGCATTACAGATGTGTCTCACCAGAACTGGGTAGAAGGCAAAGATCTTCCTTAACTTAACTGTTGATGCTCTGCCTAATGTAGCCCAGGGGCTATTGGCTTTCTTTGCTCCACAGGAACATTGCTTGATCATGAATTCCTGGGTTTCCTCTGCAAAGCTGCCTTTCCAAGCCAGTGGGCTCCCAGCCTGTGCTCATGCATTGGGTTGTTCTTCCCCAGGTGCAGGACTTTTCATTTCCCGTTACTAGGCATCACAGTATTCTTGTCAGACCACTCCTCCAACCTGTCAAGGCCCCTCTGAATGGTAGCTGGTGTACCAGCCACTCGTTCCAGCTTCATGTGATCTGAAAACTTGCTGAGAATGCACTCTGTCGCATCACCCAGGTCATTAATAAAGATGTTAAACAGTATTGGTCTCAGTATTAATCCCTGGAGTACATCACCAGGGACAGTCTTCCCGCTTGACTTTGTGCTGCTCATCACAGCCAGTTTTCAGCCCACTTTGCTGTCCACTTCTCTAGCTCATACTTCATCAGTTTGTCTATGAGGATATTATAGAAGACAGTGTCAAAAGTCTTACTCAGGTGAAGATAAATAATGTTCACTTCTCTTCATCCACTAAACCAGTCATCTCATCATAGAAACCTATCAGGTTAATCATGAATGATTTTCCTTTCATAAATTCATGCTGACTACTCCCCGTCACATTCTTGTCCATAGTGTGTTTGGAAATGGTCACCAGGATTATTTACTCCATTGCCTTCCCAGGGACTGAGGTGAGGCTGACTAGCCTGCAGTTCCCTGGCCTTGCCCTTCTTGAAGATAGAGGTGATATTTGCTTTCTTCCAGTTTTCAGCAACTGCCCCAGATTACCAGAGTCTTTCACAGATAATTGAGTGGCCTCGCATTATGAATTGGCAAGTTCCCTCAGCACTTACGAGTACATCCCAATAGGTCTGAGAGACTTGGGTATGCTCAATCAATTTAAGTGTTCCCTAACTTGATCCTCCTCCACAGATGGTAAGTCTTCCTTGCTCCAGACTTTTCCACGAGTCTCAGAGCCTGGGATTCACGAAGAAAATTTGAGTACCTCAGCCTTCTCCATGTCGTTTGTAACCAGGAGCCTGAGCCATTCAGCAGTGGGCCTACATTGTCCCTAGTCTTCCTTTTCCTGCCAGTGTACCTGCAGAAGCCCTTCTTGTTTCTCTTTATTTCTTGATTACCTTTGTCAGGAAGTTCAAGGTATTCTGTACTCCAGAAACCCATTGAAAGTATCAATTACACTCCAGAAACCCCCCAGACTGCTCATGATCTGCTGTGTTGCTCATCCAGCAGGTATTAGCTAGTTCAAAATCCCCATGAAGAACAAGGCCTGTGAGCATGAAGTTTCTTCCAGTTGTCTGAAGAGGGCCTCAGTTGCTTCTTCCTGATCAGGCAGTCTGTAGCAGTCACCCACCACAGTGTCACCCACATTGGTCTGCCCTCCTAGCCTGACCAGCTCTCACCTGGCTCATCACCCCTCCCAGGGCAGAGCTGAATGCATCCCTGCTGCTCTCTCACATAAAAAGCAACTTCCTATCCTCACCTCCCTGGCCCATCCTTCTTAAAGAGGCTGTATCCATCCATGGCAGCACTCCAGGTGTGTCAGCTATCCCTCCACATCACTGCCATACCAATGAGATGGTAGCCTTTCAGAGTGCTTGGTGCGGTCAAAGGACACTTAACTGTCAAAATCTCTGCACGATGGCCAAGGCTTGACGGGAAATTTTTTAAGGCTGCAGAGTGGTCCAGGAGCTGGGCAGAAGGGAAATGCACCACCACACTCTGTTAGGAGTCCAATGCACTTCAAAGAACTCTAAGGTTTGTTTGGATGTGGTGTAAAAAGTGACTAGATGTTAGCTCTTTTACACAAAAACTAAAAAAGTAAGTAGTTTACTTCTTCCTACTAGTTCAAGCCACCTTGGATTCTAAAAGTCTTAGTCATAACTCTATAAAGCTTCAGCACTGTGGCTTTGTGACTACTTCTTGCTACATTTTCATTGTAGTTCTCTACTAGCATGTTTTATTAGAAATATTTCAAAAGTGGTAGCAGAGACAGGTCAGGACCTGGTAGTTTTTCTATGTCAATGTAATGACAGAAAGGGATTCTGAGGGTCTTTAATAAAAGCAGAAAGTAAAACAAAGCTAAAAGAAAACAAAATCAGGACTAACTCCCAAGTGCATCATAGAATTGGATATATATCTGGAAGAAAACAAATTATTAACTGCAAGGTTCAAACTTGACAAAATTATGTCTGATTCCAAAGTAGCTAATGGAGAAAGACTAAATCAAAATTAGAATGTCTGAAAAGGATGTTTCCTATTCTTTTTTTATATGACAGTGGTTGAATCTTATGATATATGGGAGTATACTTTTACAACTATGTAATATTTGCAAAATGCACATAATTTTACTAGGGAAAAAGCTACAAAGCCAATTTATTGCAGATAAGAGGAAAATACTTTTACATAAGTAGATTCTTCACCCCTTCATTTCTTCATTTCACCTATACAAATAAATATAATGTTGTCATAATCACTTGTTATCACAGATCAAGGAAATGCTTACTTTCTACCTTTGCAAGACACCAGAAACCTGCAACAATGGTCAATTTATTGCCTTGACTTAGCAAAATCTCCACAACATTTTGGACAAAAATACACCCTTTATTACAGAAGTTACATTGCTCACCTGTTAATTTCCCATAAGTCTTCCTTGTTCTGAAAGAAATTAACTGTAATATTTTCTTTCACTATCTAGATACTCAGTCTTGATTTGATCATGCATGAAATTACTTTGTCCTCACTACTATAAAAAGTATGATTCCCAAACAACCTCAAAAAAGGTGATATTTTTCCAAACATTTGGATTTAAATTTTAATACTTATTTTTTCATCTTTGTTCAAGAACTACATTTTAATAACATCTTTTGACTACCTCTGTGAAAAAAATGTATTTCAATAGCATTTAAGTTGGTTTACTACTGAGGCTATTTTAAGTATAAATGCTTCTCTTCTCTGTAAACTTTTAAAATCCTTGTCTTCCACCAGTGTTCATTTTGTTTCTTGTCTGTATTTTGTGACTAAACAGAACATCCTTCTCTTCCTAAAGATATTGAAAAGAGCAGGACCCAATACTGATGCTTGCAGTATTACATTTGTCAGATATATCCATTTCTGCCTGTTTTGTCGCCCTCATGCTATTCGTCTTTACTCCTCAAGATAGCTCTTTATCCTCATAAAGTGCATATATCTCCTGCAATACCAGATGACCTTGCTGAAAGTCATCTTTGGGTGGTCAGGTAATAGATATTTTTCTAAGGTTTCTTTTAAGGCTGTACATTCTGTTCAAAATTTCTCTGATAAATCCTGTGTATTACTTGCTCATATATAACCTATGTTTGTCACCATGATCTTTTGTGAAACCACCCTGATAATCCTTAATGTTGCTGTTAGTTTTCTCTGTTTTATTTTTACTCAGCATTATCTTGTTTGTTCTACTTAACTCCAGGATTTTATGGGTTTTGCTTTTCTTTTTTTATTATTACTTCTGCTTGGGAAGGTTCCCACCATCCCATTTATTGTTTTTCTCTATTTTTTATAATGGGTCCAGTTGATTTTAGTGTCTTTCTTATATATTTCTTTTTTCAAGATGTTCTCTTTTTTCCCTCATGTAATATTAATTTCCTTTTTTTTTTTTCCCTGTTATTCTGATTTGTTCTAAGTATTTCCCTGTTGTTAGTTCTCTCCAGCCTTTTTCTTCTTTCGACTATGCTGAAGCAACAAGTTCATGTAAACAGCCTGTGGTGACAGTCACCTGTTCCAATAAATTATCCCTCCTGTCTCTTAAAGGGTTATGTACTTCAAGAGACTCCCTTTCTCCTTAATATTTCTGCAGTAATATTATTTCATTATTGGCTTCACATTTCCTTAAAATTGTTTTTCCATTCCTTTGGACTCATTCAATAAACTTCCCATTCTTTTCTGTGGTTGAATTGTTTTATGTTTCACACTTTATTCTTTTTATATTACAGTAATGCCCTTGCATTTCAGTAATATCTTTTATGTGAGGACCTATATGCTTTATAATAACTAATGAGTTAAGCTCTCAGTACATTGTAAGAAGTAATGGCTATTATTTTCATATTAGTAAAAGGAAACTGAGGCACTGGAGCAAGCCAACTGATTTTGTGGAGATAAATGTTAAGTTTCAATCATGCTATGAAAAATGTAATCTTGTTTCCTTGAGTTTTTTTTAGAAGGATGGGTGTTTTGTGGGTTTTTGGGTTGGGTTTTTGTTTTTGATTTTTTCTGTTCTGTCTATCACAATATGCTTCTCTCACAAAGAAGGTGTTTTTATTATTTCCTGTTCATTCACGGATAGCAGTCACTATGACTACTATTTGGTTTGTCATTTAACCTTGCAAACCTATCAGAAAAGAAAGAAAAAATACTTTAATAGCTCTTTACACTGTGACCTTTCTCATATTCAGCATAACAGCTGATTTTTTCTGTTCTGTCTATCACAATATGCTTCTCTCACAAAGAAGGTGTTTTTATTATTTCCTGTTCATTCACGGATAGCAGTCACTATGACTACTATTTGGTTTGTCATTTAACCTTGCAAACCTATCAGAAAAGAAAGAAAAAATACTTTAATAGCTCTTTACACTGTGACCTTTCTCATATTCAGCATAACAGCACCTCTTTTTTTCCGATTATATTTTGTTGTTATATATTTTTCCATACTTCCAAAACTCAAAATCTAGAAAAAATAAGTGATATAGTATTCCCTTCTGTGTAGGTATGTGTTACATCTGAGTTTTTAATTATGTGACAATTACATTTCAAGGTTGTAATGTAGGCATATGCAGCACTGTCAGATTGATCTACAGTCAGTTACCCCTTAAATTTCTTGGTTTGATGATGTCTCTAATATAAATCTTTCTGAGTAGAAACCTTATTACAACATTAATACAACTGGCACACACTAATATGCATGTTTTGGCCTTACAGTAATATATAGGGGCTTTATTTGTTTCCAACTCTTTAAATTTCTGTCTTCAGTGTTGTGTAATGCTATTCTTTGCTTTGTTTGTTATGTGTCATATAGCAAATTTTCATCACTACCCTGCTCTTTTTATTGTCAGATACTGAGCAATGGAGATTTTACCCAATATGTAGTTTTTCTCCCAAGATCCTTCCAATCTCTGCATGTGTTCACAATGCCAGTTCTACCCAATTATAGAGCTTGATTTTATTTTCTGCCAATTCAGTGATGTCTTTGGAGAGCCATACTTCCACACTTAAAATGTAGTCAATGCCTGTCTCCAAATCAAAAATAGTACAGGGAGCAAACATGAAGTATTGCAGTGTGCAAATATGAACTGGTCTTTCCAGTAATTCAGTTTATTTTTTATTTGCCTGAGAAAACTGCCCTTCACTTCTGGCAAGGAATATTGCTCTCTCAAAATTGTTTTAAAGTGTTTCCTTTGGAGAAGAAAAGGTGAGGGAAAGGAAAACAAGCTTTGTTGTTGTTTGTGTGAGTTCTTCTCACAACCAAAGCCTCACTGTGCCACATCATGACATCAAATTCCCAACAGACGAGCAACCCCTGGCCCAAGGTGTTTATGATTAGCGAATATCCGAAAGGCTTTACTTTGTCATCCTTACGGAAGAGATTTTCATTTTCCTGCATTAAAAGTCTAATCAAAACCCACATAAGTACAACACTACTTCAGGATGAATCAGAGCAGCAAAATGTAACTCAGCTCTTTCATTTCCAGACAAAGTCCTTCTGAAAAGATGACAAGAGAAGCAAATGCTGTCACAGAGAGATATCTAATTTTAGCACCTTATCTAACTAAATAGTCATCTCCAACTTTTAATTAAATAACTGGATTCAGCTGAAAAAATATGGACTGAGGTCTTCAATGCATGATTATGGTATCCCTGCTGCAGCTCCTCAGCTATAGATGCATACATAGGAAGTGCACTGCACATGGATACTACGTTACTGTTGCATACTTACATTGTGAGGGCTTAACCATGTGCAGATACAATAGAACTTAAACATGAAGATTGCAGCACTGCATCCTCACATTCCCATCTACACTAGCTTTCAATATTCCCCTATGCTTGAAAGGAAAATAGTAATAGACACTATCTACTACACAGCCAGAGGAAAAATACAATATCCTGCAGAACCAAAAAAGAAATATGAAATATAAAAGATAAAAAACCTTATTAATCTTTAATCATGTCCACTCCAAAAGAGTCAATACTTCTTCCAGATGCTGTAGTCATCTTCTCGTCCACTAAACCTATCAACAGCTTTCTTAAAGACAACATAGCAGACCAAAACCCAGGGGAAGTCTGTAATCCACAGCTTTGTTTTAATGTGAGGACAGAGTGTATACACTAAGGATAGATCTGATTGCGACCTTTGCTGCAGAAAATAGTTCTAGTTCTCTTATGTGCCTGAGTTTGTTTTTTAGGCAAGCATCACATGCCATCAAATTCTCTTCCAGACCAGGGCAGATGTTCCCCAAGGTCACCGATCTTGACTAGCTTTTCACACAGAGCTCTTACTCTTGAATTATGAATGTTTATTTGCAGTGTGCCTCTTTTAGGATGACTCTTTATAGCTGGTAGATTCAAATAGCATTACAGGCACTGTTAACTGGAGGTGCAGTTGGCTGATAGTACCAAAAAAAAAAAAAACAAAACCAAAAAACCCCACACAAACCAACCACAAACCCCCCCAAAAAAACCAACACCAAAAAACCCACCAAACTTTTCTACATGATCTTTCATCAAAAATATTCTTGAAAACAATGTTTTCATTTTAGTGAGAGTGCACCAGTCTTAATAAAAATGTTTGATTTGTGTTCTTCCTTTTGAGACTTAAGACAGCATAGAGGAAATGCTTGTTAGATGAATGATACTAAGCCAACTTTTACTTTCCTATGCCAATCCTATGAAATAACAAAATGCAGTAAGTCATGGTCTAAGTAGAGGTGAAGAAGAAAGTGATCCACAGTATGTCTACCGAGGCTATATAAATTTTTGAAAATTCTGCAGGTGTGGCCTGAACTTTAATGAGAAACTGTTTAAAAATCTAAAGAACTAATTGTGATGTTTTCAGTGCAGATGTCTCTACAGTTCTCCTAAAAGCTCTGTACGGTAGTCCATTATATTCCAGTTTATATATTTTATAGCAAAGTTAATTTACATCACTTTCTAAACTATAGGACTCATTCACTCTATTCTTGGGAAGCAGGAGGAGCAGTCTTCTTGTACCTGAGCAGCAGCAATGCTGAATTATGGGCATAATTCTGCTGCAGATTTTTTTTTTCCAACTTGTAACTGGTTAGAGAAGGCCTTTCCCAATAAATCCACAAGAAATCACCTTATTATCTCCAGACTGCAGTCCATGCACAAAGAGAAAGAACACTGACATAAATATATTATTCCTTATATGTGCGTATATACATATATAAATATGTATTTATGTATCATTTTTAGATATAAACCTGCACACACAGTCACATAAAACACATGGAGGCACAAATATATGTGCATATTTCTGTCTACCTAAATAGATCAATGTTGAATAGATACAGGATTGAAATGTAGTGGTACAGCTATGCACAGGTATTCTGTAAAGATAATTCTTCAGTAATAGAGGGAATAGGCTAATACAGCTTGTTTCTACTAAATGTTGGGTCTAATGAAATATGGATATGCTACTCAAAATGAATCATTCTGTCCTGTAACAGATAAACTTAAAAGAGTAACTATGTGTCTTGTCTTTTCTTCTTCTCGCTATTCGATCCACTTTTTCTCAAACCAACTTCAATTCAGACTTTTACAGCCAAGAAGAAATTAAAGAAAATGTGATCTTCATGGAGTGCAGTTTTCTCTTTCAGTCAGTAAACACTTAGCTGCTTTTAATATTTTCATGCCTTTGGCAACCACCTGTTTTGTTTGTGTGTTAAAGCCTAAGATAATTCTAAGAAATAAACATTCAGCACACAGTTCATGGAATTCAACAGATAATTCCTATAACTAATAATTGAAGAGTGCCCTTAAAGCAGACTGTGAAAATTATGCATGCTAGAAAACAATGTTGCACTGAACGACCAGGATATGTTCCTGAAAATGACCCCAGAAGTCACACGTCCACTTTTCTTATTCAAGCATTTAAGATCAAACATCTCGCAGCAGCTTCTTTTCCTACTTCTCACCCCCAGTAATCTGTAATTTGATTAAAATTATTGCTTTATGTTTTATTAATTCTCGGATTACAAGATTATAGTGGAGTTACCCACATATGTACTGGTACAGGTAGTTAATTTCAATTAAAGGGCATGCAGTTCCTGATGAGCAGACCAGATGCAAACAGAAGAATTTGGTTTTAATGGAGTATTCTATGCTTTCTTCTTGTTTCTTTCATTTCAGAGGATAAAAACTGTTCTTGCAAATATAACCACAGTCTCTACGCTGGAAGTTGAAGCAAAAAGGACATCTTTTGTTCTTTTTTATAGGCCAATCAGACTTTTTTTGCCAGTGTGTGTGTGTTACCAGTTTTTTACAGTTATAAAGCCTCTAATTAATGCTGTTAATTGAAGTAAACTCTTTTTATTTCATATTTATCTCTTTTTAAATAAAATATTATTCTTGAGCCTATTTTTAGTAAAGTTATTCCAATGTAAAATATTTGCTAAGAAGTTAATTTCCCCCACCTTTAATTTGTCATATATAAAAACCATTTTCCTCCTTTAATTAATTTTAAAAATACCCTGGCTAAGATATAGCTGCAATTAAAAACAAACCAAACAAACAAACAAAAAAACCTAAACCAAAAACCAAAAAACAGACTTTTTGTATAGTTGAAAAAAGTAATTTGCTGTAATGGTAGATCTTCATATCATTGGAGTACTCATTCATAAAGCTACGATTGATCATAAAAAAAAAGTACCTATCCTTACATGAGACACAAAGAAAATAATAGTTTTAGAGCAACAGCAAGAATAAGAATCTTACAAATGAAGACAAGCATAAGACTTCATACTATGGGAAAGGAATAAATAGAAACAGACTGATAATAATACACCATTACCTCAAATATGTCATTTGATTCAGTTGAAGCTACTGTTGAAATAGCTTGATTTCTCAAGAATTCCTCTCTATGGATATCAATTTGGATATGAATGCTCTGAGGTCCTGTGAGCTCCTTTTTTTCTTGGCTTTTCAGCAGATATAGTGTCCAGTGTCCTTCTGGTACAGTATATGAAATCCGAAACAGACTGTAACTGACTATCTGACCTTACAATATTTGAAATTGGGGATCTCTACTCTAGCTTTTCTTACAGCAGCTGAAGGGACAGAAGGTTGCAATTTTTTAGAATCATAGAAGCATAGAACCGTTTACGTTGGAAAAGACCTTTAAGATCACCAAATACAACCATTAACCTAACACTTCTTTGACCAGAATTCTGGAGTGCTTGGTCCTTTTGTTTTTCAGACAATTGCTCCCCCAGATACCCTCTAAGCAATCAGCCTTACTTAATGTAATGCTGTTTGGTTTAGCTCTGACTATTTTATCATTAAGCATACCTTTGATTTTTCATAGATCAAAGTATAGCTGCAGATACTTTCAGACAAGAGAAAGTATATTGCCCTTGCATTGCTTAATATATACATTATGATGGAAGGCAGTGTAAATTATACCATGACACCGTATGTATTTGGTAGAGTAAGACGTGCAAATTCAGAATGAATAAAGAAAATACTTTCTTATACAACTTTGTTAAAGTTGTTCCCATAAAGCTTTGCTAAGGATGGAAACTTAAAGAGATTTTTTAAATGACTGAATCTTTCATGTGAACAAGAATATCTGCAATTATCAGCCATTGCTTTTGGAAAGTATTAGACATATACCACACTATCTACTGCTGCTCTGGAGATTTTTTTGAGTCATCCATTGCCTTGGCCACCAATGCATAAATAACAGAGAACTAACTGAATGATTTTTCTGTTCTACTGTGGTAATTCTGATGTTCCTACACCAAACAATCTTTTTAGATGTTTCTAAATTCACTGCAGTTAAAAAAAAAAAAAAAAAGCTTTTCACCTAATGCAGAGCACAGCAGCCTTCACAGATTCTCTACTTAATATACTACAACACCATTAAACACATATCTTGTATTTGCTACTCAGGAGAATGGCAGTCTCACTGCAGCCTTCATAAAACTCTGAGTAATATAATTTAATTACGAAATTATACCCTTTTAAGTAGAAAAGGGAAGACTACACAACTTTCAGAGGTCCTTTGCAAACTAGTTGTTTTTTTACTTTGATGATTTCCAATAGTATTACCAGCAAATCATGACTCTGTTGTCCAAACCAGAAACAATCAAAAATACACAAAGTGGAAGCTTGTAGTCCAGGAATAAAACTCATAAAAAAGGTGACAACAATTCAAATAAGATGTAAAAACCATCTCCTTGTTTAGCCCTTCAAGGGTACATCCTTCCTGCAGGTGAACATATATCAGCACATACATCTGTTGGTCTTCAAGGGGAAGTGTATCTCTTTTCTCAGCTGAGGGGTTTTGAACACTAAGATGGTAAATACTCACATTCAGTCTTTTAAGACTCATTTGCTTCTCAGCATATAACTAGTAGTACAGGCAGTGAAGTGAAATACTTGCTTTCCTTGAATTGTAGACTCAAGTGAAAATATTGCAGCTGTTCTGAACATATATAAAAACTTAATTTTCCAGAGGCCTGGACTCTCTTATTTACTTTCATATTTTTGTGAAAATACTCTTTTCTAGATTAGTACTTTTTTCTCTTTTTGAATACTGCATGTGCATAGATCATAGAATGGAGTGCAAAATTCTAGCTAAACCAAATTTCGGTATTTAAAGTGGTATAGCTATAAAAATATAGATGCACAACTTTGTATTTAAATTGGTTAGATAAAACATTTTCAATGCTACTGTAACAAAAAGGAAAAAAAAGGGGGAAAAAAGGTCTGCTTGGCTTCTTCCCCCTTTATTTTTCTTTTTTTTGTTTTAATGATAAAAATGTCTAAAAAAGGGGTACATTGTTTTAGATAGGAGTCCCAGTAATATATTACTATTAAGGTCCCTTCCAACCCAAACCATTCTATGATTCTATGATTATTGTAAACCTTCAGGTTCTTAAAGCCAAAGCAAAACTGAACCTCCAACATTGTCTCTCTCTTCTCCTTCAGAAGGCTTACTGCTCTATTGACTACTATGGAAAGGGTTATCTATGAAAAGGCACTCTTTCAGCTCTGCAAATCTTATTCACTGTGAATAGAAAAAAAAAGTCTAAATCACATTGTACACCACAGGAGATTTTCTTGATCTCAGAATGAAAAATCCAGACCTATACTTCCAAATCATATTTAGACCACAATTAAAACACCAAAATAATTCCATCAAGCTGACTCTGAAGTAGAAACGCTGCAAGCAAGGGCAATAAAATAATCAAGAAAGGTTCAGTGCCATTGTACAATATATTACTGGCTGTCAGGTTTGTGATTTTTGAGACAGTTCAAATAAATGACGTGAAAAATAAGAAGTTTGGCTTCAAGTCATATGGACTTTTAATAAGATTTTGGCAAATGTAGTTGCAACATTTATTAAAATGTCTTGACACGTTAATATTGTGGAAAATAAAGATTTGCAGAATTTTTTTTGTGTTTTCTTATGCTACAGATCTACATTAACATGTGAACTTGGGCTTTACCATGCATCGCTGTGCCACCTTCTATACGTCTCAGTTCATGAGCTGCCTGTCTATTCTTTTTACAGAGAGTAAGCACATACTTCTTGAATCCTCAGGCCATCAGAAAGTTTTTTAAAAGTGCATGCTCCAGTTCAGTAGCCATATTAGCACTGTGGATGACAACTTGGGGCAGAAAGATATTTTCAGTGCCCAGCTAATGTGAAACTCTGGCCAAAACATTATCTGCAGAGATATAAAAATAAAGAGCAAGCATGGACTGCAAGCACAAGGCAAATTATATTTTTATGGGTATCAAAGGATACTAAGGCAACAAAATTATAATAGGGACTATTAAAGGAAAATACCACGAGAACAATTAACAACTAATCTAAAGAGCTTTTAAAAATGAGAGAAAGAGAGGAAATGGAAGAATAATGCATAGAAATAATGAAAATAGACCGAGATATGGACATCAAGGGTCAAAACTGAGTGTAGCCCTTATCATAGAATCACCCTGCAAAGAGTTTTATTGTGCAGTAACATACATAACACAGGATAAGGCTGATTTCCCTACCCTTAAAATAGGTCTGAACCATTACTTTGGTTAGAGCTGTCTCTTGAGAGAAAACCAAAAAGTATTGGGTAGTGGTTCTGATATCATCCTCCTTGAGACCCTCCCAAAATTATTTTACTACTGGAGCTACAGACAGGCTGAACTGTTAAGGGTAACAGGTTTTTAAGTGACATTCCTAACACATAGGATTGTCCTGAACCTGAGAGTCATTCCTTCTTTTTTACTATTGTTCGTGGTTTTTTAATAATTGCCAGTTTTCCTGGAGCTTATTAATAATTACTCTTATTATTTAAATTCATCACACATATAAATGCAACTCAAGAGTTCATACTGGTCATTATTTATGACTGCTTGGAATTTCACAAAAAGAATGTTATTAAGAAGAAAAAAAGGAAGAAATACTTTCTTGTGCTTAAATGTTTTCAAGTGGAGATTTTGTTGGCAATTAATGTAAATGAAAAGCCATGAACACCTCTTAACAGGCTTGATGGCTGCTATCTGTGGCATCATAGAAGTCACTCAATAGGAGGAAGGGTTCCCGAGGCAACCAGGATACTAAGAGAAAGAAAAATACTACAGAAATATTTAAAGAATTCTTTGTCTTGCAGCTTGGGAATCATTCCACAGGGCCACAGGATCATGGAAGAGCTAAGGCAGGAAGGCATCTCTTGAGATCCTATTATCCAACACCCCTGATCAAGCAGGGCCAGCCAAAGCAGGTTGACCAGGATTGTGTCCAGTCAGTTTTGAGTATACCCAAGGATAGATACTCAACAATCTCTCCCGGAAATCATCTGCAAAGTAAGAGATTTATCTTGATTTTAAAGGATGTTTCCTATATTTCAGCTGTGTCTATTTTCTCTAGCCCCATTACTAGGTACCACTGGGTAAATAAAGTCCGGCTCCATCTTATTCCTGTCCCCCATCATGTACTTTTACACACTGATAAAATGCCCCCAAACTTTCTGTTTCAGGCTGAATACTCCTAGCTCTCTCAGTCTCCCCTCATATATCAGATGCTCCAAGCCCTGTGGCCAAGTGCTGGACTTGCTCCAGTACGTGTCTGTTTCTCTTGTACTGGGGAACCCAGCACAAGAGACTTTACACTCCAAAGGTGTCTCACCATGGCTGAGCAGAGGGAAGGATCACATCCTTTGGTCTGCTGGAAACACTCTGTATAATGTAGCCCAGGAGGGTGCCGGTCTTCTCCGTGAGGTCTCATTGCTGGCTCCTGGTCAGCTTGGTAGGCCTTCTGTACTAAGTTGTCTTCTTCACCTCTGCTGTAAGGTTCTAATTCCTTTGTTCTGCAAAGGAAACTTAGGTGAAACTTTTGTGTACAACCCTTTATACTCTTTTCCACTAACATGGATAGTCCCAAGTAAAAAACCCAAAAGCTTCAGTAACTTGGGTCTAAAGCAGACAATGCCATGGAGGTACTACTTTTTATTTCCATACTCCTTCAGTGGGTCTTGATCCCCTATATTTCTGTAAGTAGAGGGAATAATCCAGTCCTAAACCAGTTTTGAATTCTTTCTACAGGTTTTGGTTATGTTCTGCTGAGTTGCTAAATTGAACAAATAAACAGAAAATCCTCAAGAAAAATATTGTAAAAAAAGATTTCATTAATCCCTTCTATAATATTTTTACCTTTCTAACTCTACTTTTGACATATATTGATCCTTCCCAACCCTCCACCCTTTCTTTTTTCCTATGAAGAGAAGTCAGGACAGCTATATATACGGTACACTGATTTCTCTTCCTTGTCAAAAACATAACTGATGATTTAATCAGTGTTATTGGCACAGTTGTTGTAAAAAAGGATTCCTTACCTTTTTTTCCCTGATAATCTTGCTTCTTCTGCATTAATGGAAGTATTCTGCAGCATCATGCTTTACCTATGGGAACTGTGAGATTTTAAAATGTTCTTTTTATTTTCAAATAATATATCTAGAACTCAGATTCTACCTGTGAAATAGTAAAAGAGTTTTCTTATAATTTTTAAAATATTGTTAAATGTTGTGTCTAAGTTACAGCAGAAATTGCCAGAAGGATGACATGAGTTTAATTCTGAGTATTGATCTCATTTACTCTGCTTCCAGCTGTTCTGGGGCATAAACTATCACTGTTGAATAGTCATAGTGTAAAGAGCTTGAATATATGCTTAGACATCATGTGTACCTGAAAACAGGAACTAAAACACCTGGAAAGTAGATCTTTCTGGACCTCATTTTACAAATTTTTTCAGTAGAAAAAGATCTTCATGCTTTCACAGGGCCAGTCAGGTTCCACGAAGTTTGAGGTTTGCTCACATAAAACAGTCAGGGAAATTTAGAATTTCATATATTTTAAAGTTTGCTTCCTAGATAGATTTTTCTCAAGTTTTCAGCTTGTTACACACACAGATTTATGGAACAGGTTTCCCTGTGTAAAAAAACTCTCAAATATAATCCCTCCCAAACCAAGATACTAAATTAATTATACATGTAATTTTATAAAAGCATTCAAATCGTAACTCTATTAAAGTGCAAAAATTATCTTTTGGAATTATTTTTCACTCCATGTTATTTATTTATATCAACACAGAAGAAATTAATCATAAAAGGGCATAAGCAAATGCATTGTAAAACCAACCACTTTTATTTTAAATATGATTCATTTCAGCATGATTCTCACCAACATGTCTATGAACCATTGGTTATTTGCTTCTCTATTTTAAGTTAAATATTTTTCAGAGTGCGTTTATCCTTGCCCAGATAATTTTTCATGCCCGACAATATGTACTGTTCCATAACTACTGCTCTTGATATACCACACTCTCTTAATGTGGGGGGAAAAATAACACCAAAAAAACCAAAATCCACCACAATGGAGAAAAAAACCCTATGGAATATTATTTATCTCCAGAGGAAAATCCTATTTTATGTGTCTATGTACTTTGGATAACATAGATTTGCTTAACAATACTAGGTTTCCACTCCTTTTTAAGACAAATGTCATAAGACCCTGACATTTGGCAACTCAAATGGTTATTTATTAGAGAGAGTTCATCATTTGCATTAAAATCATGAACAAGAAAGCACTGAAAAAGGAATTGCCTGTTCTACTTAAGAATCTTGGAAAATTATTTAAAATTTTTCCAGAAAGGCAATTTTTATTTCAGTTATGAAAAATGTGTGTGGTATTGCAGTCTGGCTTTGAAGTGAGTTGAAAGGTGACTGAGGTGGTTGCTGTCAAAAATCACACTATCTGTGGGTGTAAAAATAATTTAGTATAAATCAGGAGTTTATTGTCATCTCTAGTACTGTGCTTAATTCCCTACCTTAGAAAGAGTTAGATACTGAAAGATAATGAAAAATTTATTAGCAAAACAGGAAGAAAAGCAGGTGAGATAATGCATGCATTGGGATCACCCTATTTAGAAAATATATATAGAAAGATGTTTTTTTCTTATAATAGAGGGTCTAGCAAAAATAGACTGAGTACTCTTTTCTTTCAAAACTCATCAAATTTAAAACTAATGAAAGAAAATGTTGTGTGACCGACACAGCTAACCTTTGAAACCTTTGTTTTCTGTATCAAGATGCTGGAAGATGTCAAGAGCTCAGGATAACTCAGTCAAGGAGCAGATGTCTCCTCATGAATAAGAACTTCTGAAGTTATAGGTCTGAAATTAAATTCGATAAGTGTTGGTATAAACTATGGGTTTAGATCACATGCCTTTATAACAGCCTGGAGTTAAAATCTGCATTCTTTTGAATTTTCCATCATTCTTTAGTCGATAATCTCTTCCTGAATTCACAGCTGAACACTTTCACCATGACCTTTCCTCCATGCTGAGAATTGGAGATGTGGACACAGTTCTTTTATCATTTGGAGAAATCAATATACTCAAAATTATGTGTTCCCTTTCCCCCAGTCTTATTTATATATATAAATAAAGACTTATTTCTAAATCCTCCATGAAGGTTTCACTGTCTGTTGACATCTCTCATACCAGTTGTCATACCACCTTTCACACTTGTATCACATATAAGTCAAAAAATTACCCAGTTCAAATGAAAACTGGGAGAGTGATATGGATCGGGGTAGTCAGATGGCTCTGAATCCCAAATACTCTACATAATCTGGGTAGCACTTAAAATGTGCAGCACATTTAGCATCATGATACAGAACTGTAACCCAAAGGTATCCATAAACTTTTTAATTTTCACTTTATGTCTATTTTTACATTCCATAGGTAAACTTTCTTTGGTCTGGGCTTTTGTATGTTTTTAGTCTTCGCTGTTAATATAAATATGGATGGCTGAATAAGTGTGACTTACATTTTGTTCTGTATGTCTCTGAAATTCATCATGATTCAAAGCACTTCAGGGAACAATTTTCAGAGTCATAGAATAGTCGTTGAGAAAGGTCTGTGTTTTGTTCTCACAACCACTTTAAAAACAACTGTTCTTCAAATTCTCACGATGTAGCAACCATTCTTTGCTATTCCACATGCTGAAATAACTTCTGCACATCTTGGCTAAGGCCAGCAAATTTTGTTGTCTTTTCTTAAGTGCTGCAGTAATAAAACTGAAGGTCCCTTCGATAAACTTAACCGTTATTGCACTAAGCCAGATATTAGTACTTGCATGATCTAGTAGCACAATTCATGTATGAAAATTTTTTTTATCTAAGAGATGGTAACAAATGCCTGATGGGACTTCAGTAACCAAAAGCAGGTATTTACACACATCAGGCATGAAGGTGACAGTTCCAATGAGCTAAAGAAATGTAGTAATTTATGAAACATTGTTTGGTAGCAGCCACAATATTCCCAGATTAAAAAAAGCCCCCAAATAAACCAAACAAAAACCCCCAGAAAACCCAGAACAACAAAAAAACCCAACAACCAAACAACAAACCAAGCAAAAAAAGGAATCTTCACTCTAGAAACTGTGCAGAATAACTAATAGGAAAGAAGGGTGCTAGCATGAAAAAAGGTGTGCAAGGGTGTTCATAAGCAGCCCATTAAAAAAAACACACAACTGCCACGTTTCTAAATATGTAGGTAGTTACATTTGAGCAAGTTGGGGCACCTTAGCATCAGCAGTTTCATTCTCAGATAAAATAAGCAATGTGTCCAGAATTCTGCCGAAATATCTGAAGCTGACAGTGACGGGATAGTATCAGTTAAGAGTTCATGTGTTTTGAGTGACTGGATCTGAGAAGGGCAATAGAGTCACACATCTAGAAATGTAGCAACCTGGAGGATATGAAAATTGTGTCTCTAGAGTTCAGACAAGTTACCTTGTCTCATCTCTCAAATGCTACTTTTGCTGCACTAGACACAGAAGCATACAATGCTTCCTTCAGACATATAAATTCAGCTTATTGATTTCTTCTGTCAGCACAATGTTTTATATGGTAATCAAATTAGCAGACTGTACTTCAAGCAACCTTGCTATCTTCAGAAATTAAGCAGTCGTTTTCACCCGGACAAAATTATTTTACACACACTTTTGTCATTGTTCAGTTTAGAAATGATTCAGGAAATTATCCTCCCTCCACAGAATCCATGAGTCTCTTCTTCGTATCTGAATAATTTCAAGACTGCTGTAAGTTGCTCTAACAGGAAGAAGAGTTCTTTATTTAAAGCAACTTGAAACAGAGTGGAAACAATGTTTTTGACTCTTTCTCATAAAATGTTAATCCAAAACAATAGCAATTTTAGATCTTTATGAAAGTCTCTATAAGATGTTAAGAACTTGAAACATAACAGTGATGCAAACATTTATGAAACTGTCTTTTGTTTATTGTGCATCATTTCCTCACCACAATAATGCTGTTGTTCACTGTTGTATAATTTATCTTAGTGCCACTTCAATTGTGTTTTCAGTGTTCATAGGAAAGCATCCTATTTGGGATAATTACTCACTTTGGAGATGATCAGCAATTTGGTTCATGAGCACCTCTGAAAATTACCCTGTCTGCAGAAGGCATTTTCCTGCAAGTGCAAGATACCGGCTTTGCAAGAAGGGGTATTTTGTCTTCTGTCTTTCCCTTTTCTCTCTCATTTCCTGTCCCAAAAACATTTGGTAATTGCTCTAGGACATGCCAATTTCCTTATAACCCTTCACCAGCTATATCTAGAAATATGATCTCTCTGTGTTGTCTTTCTAACTGCTATTTTCATAAGTTTCCTTAAAACTCTCAGCTAATTTTAAGGTGCTTCCTTAATATTTCAGTTTATGTAAGACAAGCAAGCAAATCCAGCTGGATCTCTTGGCAACATGGGTGCCCACAGGGAAACATGTATTTCAGTATAAATACCCATTATGAAATCATCACCAAGATTTAAGTTTCTGTATTTAATTACATTTGCATTGAACATGCAATCATCAATCAATTTAAAAATAAAGTAATCCTTGCAAAAACACCATGGAGATGTTTCTTGACAAGCAAGTTCAGTCACTGCAGATTTACAGATCCTCAGTTCTTGTAAACTGACTTAAGCGCAGTGATGATACCTTAAAAGGGTTCTGTTGCCAGAGCCTAATTTTGCCACTTTTATTCATACCGGCTGATAGGCTACTGTATAAACAATCCCACTGAGTGAAACAAGTAAGTAACATCGGGGAAAAGTAATTCTTGCTATCTTTTAGCTAACTTCACAGGTAGTAAAGCTTTTTAGGAGAAAAGCTGCCTATGAACTGCAGTTGTGAAAGCTGGAGGCTATTGTGTGACAGATAAAAGACAGGGAACTTACAGATACATCCACTTAGATTCTGAGTATGATATACCAAAAAATGTAAGGTATTAATCAAACATTTATGTAACAGTAGGTAATATTTTCTCTTCTTTTCCCCTAAGATTTTTCTGGCAAGTCTTTTCAGTCACTGGAGTTGTATTTTAATTGTTTTGAAAACCTATCAAAGTTGATTTCCCCACCTTTGGAATAGCTGCCCCAGCAGAACGATTACTGTGATTCTTGATGTTGCACCTCTTCACCATTCACATGGGATAATGCTCACTGTAATTTATTTCTGGACTTATTTTTAAAATTATGTAGCATGAAAATGTGGGGGTTTTTTCTGCCAGCGGGTTTGTTATGCATGTGATATTACCCAGAAATCTTGTTTTCTAACTCCCCATTCTAAGTGCAGCCATTAAACTCCATGTCAGCCTTCCCCCCAGTAAATAGCACACTATTTAAAGAAAAATACCATTAGCCGAAGAATGGCAAATGCTACAGGTGTGGTGTTATTGTATACAGATTAGTGCTTTATAGCACTTTGAAATGCTCATCTTTTGGTTCATATAATGTATGGTCACAAACACCAAGAGTCATATATATGCAGACGGCAGAAAAGCTGAGCACATTTTCTCATTCTAATCTCCGTTTCCGTGACCTCAGTGTGATAGCTGTTGTGGTTCACTATGATACACTTCTTAACAGATCTTTCTTCTGTAACAAATGAGTTTTTCCGTAAGCAGCAGAAACATTGAAGCCCCGCATACTTATGTACTTGGTCCCCTCCTCTCCTCTCCATCCCTCCCTGCATGGGCTCAGGATCTTTACATACACCTTTTAGGTGGTATATGTGACAGGGTTCTTGGAGCTACATGCCTGCTGCCTCTTCCTTCAGTGACGTCTCTCTCTTTTACAGTAGTACTACAAGAATGATATTTGAGATTTATATCCATCTTTTGTTGTTGTTACTCTCTTGCTTCAGAGAGGTGAAGAGTATGTTCCCTATTTCCTTGAGAAGCTGGACTAAAATAATTTCTCCAAATCCTGTAGCAATATGGCATGGACAGCCCACATGGCAGGCTCTGTTCACTGCTGCAGACAAGCAGTTAAGCACACTTGCTGGGACAAGGAATCCTGTTTGGAAGCACATCATCCTCACCCCATTTTGAAAGAGCAAGAACTGGCCACTCAGATCGGACTCTGGTAACATTTTCATATTTATGATTTAAAATAAATGTATGTGGGATAGTAGCATTCTTTCTACTATCTTCAGTTCTTGTGGGGCAAGAGACTTCTAGTTTCTTACATATTGGTGGGTATCTGCTGCATGTGGGTTTCAGTCCTTGCATCTATGCACCTGTGAAGATCAAGGTGCTCCTGTATCACTTTTGGCCCTTAATTAAAGCAGACTTTAACAGATGTTAAGGTATGCATACAAGTAATTTGGTATTGTTAATTAATACTTGTTTTATTTTCTCTATTTATTCCACTTTTGCTGGATGGTAATGCTCCAAACATGTTAAAACCAAAGATAAACTTGTAAAGTTTGTCATCTACTTCATAGTGACAGTTTCTTGCTTTCTGCCCAAGAAGCTTTATATTTCTTTTTCTTTTAAGGCTTTTATCTAATATTTGGCTTTGACATCTTTCTGTTATCATCTATTAATGCTATTTCTGTAGTTGTGTACTGGGGCTGACAGAACCTTCTTACATGGGAAAACTCCTTCACTAAATTACCTCCTTTTGTGGTACTTTCCTGAATCTGCACGAAAGGCCCCAGCCAAAATTTTCTGCAGTCTGACATCTTTCCTGCCATTTGGGAGCAGAATGGCTCCTAAATATAAACCCAGTTCTCACCTAAAAGGCTTTGCTGAAGCTGCCATATTTTGGATTTCCGAAACTGTATGAGGAACTACAGTTCCATTCCCACTTAAATATACATGAAAATTAATCTGTTCATTTTATCCTGGGTTACAAAAACCTTTATTTCAAGAGCAGGGCCACGTGGTGTGTAGTTCAGCATAAAGGTTCTGGTTTCTGTGGTGCCAGATTAACCAACCAACAGCACAAAGCTCCTGCTCTCCCTTCTACCAGCATTTTTTGTACATGTTCCCACGTGTCCTAAAACATCATCTTCTGAGGAAAGACTTTCAGTTTTATCACCTAACTTGGTGATACCAGCAAGATGGGACTACACAATTTCTTCTTCCTCCTACATTCCATAACTTTGCAAGGGCACTGTGCAGCAAGAGTCAAGCTGAAGATACCGGTTCCGTCATTCGTATTAGTTTTCTGAAAATGGGCTTCTTGTCTCCCTCCTCCTCCCCAAAACCCAAATCCTCTTGAAAAGGAAAAAAAAAAAAAAACAACAACAAAGGTTGCAAAAATTATTAGGGATGTCTTAATTTGGATTAATCTTTTATTAACTATCACTACTACTTCACATGAATATAAATCCACTTCTATCTCCTTACATGTGTCATACAGGTGGTATAGCAGCTGCTTTGGAGACGTAGCTTAACACACACACACACGAATTACCTCTTCAAAGTCAAGCTGGACAAGAAGCTTCTTGTCCATTTCTTCTGACTTTAGGGCAGAGGTTTTTTTCCCTTCAAAGCAAGCTCCTTGGTGAGACAGCACTGAAGCATCAAAAAAGTAATCCAAGAACATCCTGGCTTGTATCAGGGACAGTGTGGCCAGCAGGAGTAGGGAAGTGATTGTCCCTCTGTACTGGGCACTGGTGAGGCCGCAACTTGAATCCTGTGTTCAGTTGTGGGCCCCTCACTGCAAGAAAGACACTTGAGGTGCTGGAGTGTGCCCAGAGAAGGACAACGGAGCTGGGGAAGGGTCTGAAGCCCAAGTCCTTTGAGGAGCAGCTGAGGGAACTGGGGTTGTTCAGCCTGGAAAAAGGAGTTTCAGGGAAGATCTTAGTGCCCTACACACCTACCTGAAAGTAGGTTGTAGTGAGGTGGGTGTGGGTCTCTTCTCCCAGGTGACAAGACACAGGATGAAGAGGAAATGGCTTCAAGTTGGGCCAGGGGACGTTTGGATTGGATATTAGGAAAAACTCCTTCACTGAAAAGGTTGTCAGGCATTGGAACCGGCTGCCTGGGGAGGTGGCTGGGTCACCACCCCTGGAAGTATTTAAGGGCTGTGTAGATGCAGTGCTTAGCTTTTTACAGGTTGGGCTTGATCTTAAATGTCTTCTCGCACCTAAACCATTTCGTGATTCTAGGATTTTTTATCAGCTGTATTTCACACCGCCTTACCTAGCAGAGGTATTTTTCCCGCACTGTACTAACAAGAAGCCAAGTGAATTCCTGGACCGGTAAATGAACAGGCGGAATCCCAACGGGATCAGCTTAAGACGCGTCCCTACGCCAGGCGCGCAGC
>NW_010245430.1:0-3676 GCF_000690775.1 Eurypyga helias | reverse complement strand
GCGCCGGTGCCCGCCGCCCCCAGGCACGGCCCGTGCCGGAGCAGCGCCGTGCGGCGGCTTTTACGGTAGAAAGATTGGAAACAAATATTTGCGAGATCTCTCGTTTCGACAAGAAGCTGCGGGGGGTTGATGCAGGCGTGTTCGGACCAGCTGTAGCCTCAGCGAGGACACGCTCCCCGGTCTCCAGGGCCTGGCTGGACCCTGACCCCACAGCGCAGGTGGGGTTGGTGCAAATACTCCTTTCTGAGACATTCCCTGTTCATTTTTTTTCAGTTCAAGTGAAAAAAAGAACTATATAATGCGATTTTTAAGAAGTTTGTACCACATCGAGTATGTGGCGATAAGAGTAGCAGCAGGTTTTTGTGAGGTTGGCTTGACATGTTTTGAGTTCTGGGACTAGGGAAGTTCCACCAGTCAGAAGGATTTAGGCTTCTGTGTCTCTCTCTATTGCACCGGCAGCAGTCTGTCAAGGGAAGGAGGACTTGGAGCCCCCAGTATCAGAAGGATATTGACCACTTGGAGCGAGTCCAGAGGAGGCCACGAAGATGATCAGAGGGCTGGAGCACCTCTGCTATGACGAAAGGCTGCGAGAACTGGGCTTGTTCAGCCTGGAGAAGAGGAGGGTCCGAGGAGACCTTAGAGCACCTTCCAGTACCTGAAGGGGCTACAAGGAAGCTGGGGGGGACTTTTTACAAGGGCCTGTAGTGACAGGACAAGGGGTAACGGGTACAAATTGAAAACGGGGAGGTTTAGATTAGATATCAGGAAGAAATTCTTCCCAGAGAGGGTGGTGAGGCACTGGAACAGGCTGCCCAGAGAAGCTGTGGATGCCCCATCCCTGGATGTCTTCAAGGCCAGGCTGGATGCGGCTTGGAGCAACCTGGTCTAGTGGAAGGTGTCCCTGCCCATGGCAGGAGGGTTGGAACTAGATGATCTTTAAGGTCCCTTCCAACCCAAACCATTCTATGATTCTATGATTCTATGACTTGAGATGGCTCCTAAGTGCCTACAGGAGCGTGCAGTGCGTATCCGTCAGGGAGAACGGCTCGGTGGTGGTCACGGGAACAGATGTGGCTCAAAAACTGTGCAGCAGCCGTCGTTTTTAAGTGATCTGTGGTGTAACCTGATGAATAACATAGTGGCTAACTGGTTTGTTCTGTTTTGGCAAACAACAGGGGTGACAAAGGAGTTAAAACCAGAAGTGACATGGAACAGAAATCTGCTAACTCAGCACTGCTCCGGAGAGCAAGTAGTGCTGGGACGCACACAGTGAGAATCTAAGCCAGGCAGTTTTAGGAAACTGGTGCTGGGGCTAGATTTTCGACTCACTGAGCTTTAGTAGGCCATTTCTACAATAAACTGCAAACAGCATTTCCAAACTCCCTGAAATGTCACAGGAAAAAAAAAAAAAAGTGGGAAAACCTTTTGAAAATCTTGTTATTCCATAAATATGAACATTTTTACAAGCATAAATAAATTCACTCACAAAAGGCATTTCTCATAAATGCATTCGTCTCTATTCCCATTTTCAGACCCTCTAACATAAGGGACGACGACACCATCTTTACCTTTCTCCAACTAAGTGCTCTGAAGACTAGGCAGGCCAAAAGGACATTTATTGCGACTCTGCCTTTATAAACACAAGTCACCGCATCTACCAGGGTAATACATGTAATTTTACATAGTTTGATAACCTCCCAGAAAATCTGGATATATGGAATTATATCCAGCTGCCCAGAGAAGCTGTGGATGCCCCATCCCTGGAAGTGCCCAAGGCCAGGCTGGATGTGGCTTTGAGCAACCTGGTCTAGTGGAAGGTGTCCCTGCCCATGGCAGGGGGGTTGGAACTGGATGGGCTTTAAGGTCCCTTCCAACCCTAACCATTCCGTGATTCTATGAATTCGTAAACCATTCTATCATTCTATGAATTCATGGTGTTATGCCCATTTAGCTCTCTGGCTACTTTAAACAGGCTTCCTTAGCTAACACACAGCATTTTTTCAAGTGCTTTATTCTTCAAATGCATATTCTTCAAATGCATTGTGTCTTTTAGAAGCACTTTTTTTTTTTAATCTATATTGATACACAGTAAAATGATAATATGGCTGAACTGGTGAATGTGAAATGCTTTGCTCACAATTACCTGCAAATGGACTTGGTGTTTCAAAGTCTCAGCTTGCTGGAGCCCTGAGTGCAGCAGTAGGCCCTAGCTGCCCTGACCACACTCACCACCCACACCCCCTAGGCCTAGAAGCCTCATTTAAGCTCAGGCCTGGCCTTCAATCCCTCGGGGGTGCTGTTGTAGATGTACCTGTTTACCATCCTGTTCCTGAACTGTTGGTTGGATTAGTGCCTTGACCCTGGCGTTGTTACTTTGCTTTGGTCTGTCAGTGGACCTGTTGCTGTCATCACCCTGCTCTGCTCACCCGGCTTCTCTTGGGGAAACAGCTGGCTTTTACTGTTGCCTTGGTAATTCAGAGCGTTTTTCCCAAACCTGTTCCAGGCTTGGATCATAGTGTTCATGCCATGAGATCTGTCTCCAAACTGTCGTGTGATAAAAGGATTCCTCCCTGACAAAAATCGTGGGGTAATCAGGATCATTTTTCTTACTCATGGGAGCATTCGTGATGCCTTCTTTCTGCAAACATTCTTAGGGAGACCAGGAAGCCGCTCCTCCATGTAAGAAAGGGAAGGTAGGATTACCGTGGAAACAATCGTGTTGATTTAGTGGTTTAGTGCTGGAATGAGCAGTGTCGGGTTGATGGTTGGACTTGGTGATCTTAAAGGTCTTTGAAGGACATGAAACCCATTAATGATTGTTCCTCTGGTAGTGAGTTACAGGGGCACCCCTTGAAATGGAGTTTTCAGTAAGACATAACAGAAATGCTATCAAATCACCCTTTGATTTGCAGTCTTTCACAAGTTTAGCCAAGGCATCACACCACCTCACTCCTGCAGGGTAAGGCTTACGCCCTAGGTTCTCCAAAGCGTCCTTCCTTGGGCTGTGCCAAGCGGAATCTTCTCTAGCCACCACCTGAGTGTTCACAAGTCCAAGAAACCATAGAATGAATCATAGAATCCCAGACTGGTTTTGGTTGGAAGGGACCTTAAAGACCATCCAGTTCCAAACCCCCTGCCATGGGCAGGGACACCTTCCACTAGACCAGGTTGCTCCAAGCCTCATCCAGCCTGGCCTTGGACACTTCCAGGGATGGGGCATCCACAGCTTCTCTGGGCAACCTGTCCCAGTGCCTCCCCACCCTCTCCGGGAAGAAGACACGCCACACAACGGAACCGGGGCTAGCGACAGGGGACGTTGCCCTCAGCACATTTCTCCAGCCTCCCACAGGAACTTGGGCTTGAACAAACACCTGCTTTTCTTCACCAGCACAAGCACTGGTTATTTTCTACCTTTTGGGGTCATTCTGTGCTAGAGAACGTGTCACTTTTTCCATCGGAGAAGGCAAAGTTTCGACTCGGGCCCCCTGAGCAAGAAATTCCTGTCCTGAGGGCGGCTCTGCCAGGGCTCCTTTCAAACACCCCGCAGAAAGGAAGGAAATCCACTCTGCCTGTTGCCCTAAATTCACTTTAAAACACAGAGGTGTGGAGCCTCCTGCAGTGACCGTTACCCCACCACAACCGTCTGTTAACTGAGCTGTCCCTGCAGCCTCCCCGC
>NW_010245429.1:0-1308 GCF_000690775.1 Eurypyga helias | reverse complement strand
AAAAAAAAAAAAAATCAATATTTGTCTACACAAGATAAGAATTTAAGGAAGCAACAAAACAATGTCCTAGTAGCTATACTTATTTTTCCACACACCAGTGAAACCTCCGTATGATATTAATGTGTTGATTTGGTAGCAGAGTTTACTAAGTGCTGTGGAATCTGGGGCAGCATCTGCTTAGAAATGTCAGTCACAATGCTGCAACTACTAAAATCGTTGTGTTACTAACCAATGATCAGTGAACTTTTGACTAATTCCATAATTCTCCTCATGCAACAAGGCATTCAAGCAGGAGGTACCACTGCAGTATAACAAATGCAGGAAAGAAAGATGTTTTACTCCAATGTGTTTTGGCAATGCTCAGGTATGTTACATCACTGCTTTTACACAGTTTTGGTACAGGAGTAGTTGTTAATGAGAAAGATGGTTATCTGGACTTGCTTCTCATGATATCCCAGGGACCTCTGCCTTTAGCCTCTGTCTTTAGCCTCCCCCCTTTTCCTGCTCAATTTATAACTTTCAATTTTTCTCTAGTTGGGACCACCAGGCATGCCTGTGGACCCTACACAATGGTGCTGTGTGGCTGGGCTGGTATTCATAGAATCATAGAATTGTTAGGGTTGGAAGGGACCTTAAAGACCACCTAGTTCCAACCCCCCTGCCATGGGCAGGGACACCTTCCACTAGACCAGGTTGCTCAAAGCCTCATCCAGCCTGGCCTTGAACACTTCCAGGGATGGGGCATCCACAGCTTCTCTGGGCAACCTGTTCCAGTGCCTCACCACCCTCTCCATGAAGAACTTCTTCCTGATATCTAATCTAAACCTCCCCGCTTTCAATTTAAACCCATATTCAAATGTTATAATCATGCTGTACATGAGCAGTAAACAAGTCTTGTGAATGATCCGATGCTTCAAATTTGCTTAGTCATTTAATCAATCTGTTTGTTCCAATGTGTTATTTCAGAGCAATAGAAAATGTCCCTAATGCAACTGCTGGTGTATTCCAGGCCTGTTGGAATTGTCTGAGATTGGCTGCATGTGCAGGAAAGGAGTGTTCAAGGTCTTGCGGTTTCAGTGGATGGTCTCCTTGTGCAGTTTGGAGGTGGGCTTTCTTAAGCAGACTCCACAGAAAGTTGAGCGTAAAACGTTGCCCACCCCTCCTGCGTTAACAGACCCTCTCTGACTGTGGGACCAGGCATCCCTCACAGCGAAGCGAAGCCCCCGGCCTCCGGCCCCCTGGGCCGCCTCCCCTTTGGCGAAGCGAAGGCGCGGCAAGGGGCCGGCCGGGCTGCCCGCCCGGGGAGGA